>NC_081568.1:16479099-16601382 GCF_022355385.1 Mustela nigripes | reverse complement strand
TCTTTTTCAATATCCCTTTAGCTATTCGAGGTCTTTTCTGGTTCCATATAAATTTTAGCATTATTTGTTCCATTTCTTTGAAAAAGATGGATGGTACTTTGATAGGAATTGCATTAAATGTGTAGATTGCTTTAGGTAAAAAGGTGATTTTTTTATGGATTGAAAGATAAAGTAGGGCAAGAAAGGGTTTGTGATTTAATGTGGAGACTAGAGATGGGTTAACTTTCATTTAGGCTAAAATGAGTAGAGCTCCTTTGGGTGATACTTGACCAAAAATGTGAAGGGATAAGGAAGTTGACCATGAAGATTAAGTGGGGAAATTTAGCCCAGTTAGATTCAGAGCAAAATCCTACACATGAAACCTGCATGGTGCACTTGGAGGGACCTCTGAGGCTGTTGTGGAGGGAGAGAGAGCGTGAACAAAGGGGATAGCAATTTTAGGTGTCTGAGCACTGAAGAGGGTGAATCATAGAGGATTTGAAGTCACTGTAAAGAGTCTGGATTACATTCAGAGCGAAATGTGGACCTAATTCAAAGTTCTTAGCAAAAGTGAAAGACTGATAAGCTGGCTACTGTGTAGAGAAGTCATGTAAGATGGGTAAGGGTCAAGTCAGGTTTGCTAATTATGAAGCTATTGTTTTTTTTTTTAATATTTTATTTATTTATTTGACAGACAGAGATCACAAGTAGGCAGAGAGGCAGGCAGAGAAAGAAGTGGAAGCAGGCTCCCTGCTGAGCAGAGGGCCCGATGTGGGGCTCGATCCCAGGATCCTGGGATCATGACCTGAGCCGAAAGCAGAGGCTTTAACCCACTGAGCCACCCAGGCGCCCCTGAAGCTACTGTTTTAATTCAGATGTGAGATTGTAGAAAATATTGCAAATCCAAATAAGTACACTGATTTGAGGAAATGCCCTGAAATGTCTTTGAATCAGAGACTCTCTATAAACTGGTCACATCCAATATTCAAAGGATTTTAAAAGGTTATTACTCTAAGTTATAAGTTTGACAGCACACATTCACTCCTCCTCTGTAGAGAATTGCTTTTGGTGAGATATTTTTAATACAATAACTACATTTCAGTGTGAACTATTTGGTGTGGAGATTCAATGAAATACTTTGAAATATGCTATCCCAGGACACAGTAAAATTAAGGAGAAGAGTTGAGGCAAGGCTCAAGTGATAAGCAAACTGCTTTTCCTTTTGTTTTTCCAAAATATGTTTCTCAGAGTTGGGCCCAGTAGATTGAGAAATAAGCAATGATCAGGTATAGCTTACAGATAATTCCAGAACTGATTTATTTTCTTGAATGAGATTCAAAAAATATCTTACCTTTTTATGTCATTTGTGTGCAGTCCCTAAAAGGGACTGCACTTCTAGATCCTTTTAGACAAATTTAATATTTATTTAGCTAGCCATTCCCCCCTACGCCATCTAGTAATGTTCTAATTGACACCATTATAATTTTGAACCAATTTTCAACATCTTAACTAGTATATATTTATTAATAAAACAAGTTTGGCAAGCCTGATATTTTCATATGGATTACTACAATCACAGTTCAGGAAAATTGCATACATTAAAATGGTTCTTTTCTCTAAAAGTCCAGAATGTATTTGCTATAAAAAGATTTGATCATAATTCAAACCCTTGATAATATTTTTACAAGATTATAAAAGTATTTTAACTAGTAAACAAGCTAGATATTTTATAAAATATAAGTAAATTTTATAAAATATATAAAGATGGTGCATTAATTAATAATTACCAGAAATTAGTAGATAATTAACCAATCATAGGGTTGCTGCTCTAACACAAATTTCAAAAAGGAAAAACAGAACAACAAGAAACATTACTGGAGTACAGAGCCTTCTAAGCTCCACCACTAATAACACTGCCTATCCTAAAGAACCTTTTGCATTTCCTCCAGCTGTCAGCATCCTTTGCTAGAAGCACCCTTTCTTTTTTGTTCTCCGTCTGTTGAAAAACAAAGCACAATTGTAATTGTTCACTCTAATAGTTAAAAAGTAACATGCAAGTAAAGGTCATCAGGAAGGAGAATTATTTGTCAAATATTGTGAATCATGTCTTAGCATGAAAGCTAAAGAGAAACACAGGGCTTATACTAGAAAAAATAATTATAAAATATAATCAGCACTCATATTATGAATGTCTGCTCCTTGGGGGAAAAAAAAAAGTTTGACTAAGTCATACCCTCAATTTCAAGGACTTTACAATGTGTTGGGATGAGAAACTCTGAATAGATATGTACATCACTAACTCGAATACAAGACACTGAGAGAGAAGAGCTGGAAATTAGCACTTTCATGCCTCAGGCTGTAAGAGATATTTATTAAATTTTTACCATAGGATATCTCTTTCACATTACTAAATGGCTCTCTGTAAACCTAGTGAAATAAATGGTTTGCTTGATATTGTGAAGATGGTAGAACTAAGATTTTATAAGGTAGGTCAAACTCTCAGCCCGACTCCCACAGCTTATAGGCTAGACTCTTGGAGCCTTAACAGATGCCTTGTGAGATGTTCAAAGCAAAACAGTTACAGATCTCCTATAATTCTGTGCCCTTGTATGTCCAGCCAGGAGTTGTTGAAAGGACAGAGAGTGTAAAGCATTGTCCTGCTGAATAGCAGCTCCTGCTTCTGTAATACCATAACAACTGGGCTTTGATTCAAAAATTTGCAACAAATTACTTGGAAGTAATATATTTTTAAGAAACATAAATAGTTTGAAGCTATTGCATCTGAAAATTTAACTATCATGCATGCAATTCAGCATAGTTTTCTTTTGTAAAAACATTTTTTATTAAAACCCAGGCTGTACACTAATTCCAGTCAAATGATTGTCTCCTTTGTGACAGGTTAATTTTTAATTTGATTTAATGAATCCTTTGCTAATCCTATTAATAAAGATAAATTTGGAATATATTACAAGGCCTTTTATTTTTTAAAAAAAATGAGATAAATTTAGAACTAAAAAAGAAAGACAGAAGGTAAATATTCCTACAATTTTTCACAATCTGGCTTCTTCTATTCCAAAGATAGAGACAGCTCCCAAGAAAGACTACATTGTGAATTAGGCTAAGAATATCAATTAGGCTCAGACACTTCCTCTTTCCCACCCTCCAGCTAAACACTACTTTATATCCAACCTTAACGAGCTGTAGTCTACTGGCTGTCAGTGGTCATAGTCTCAGAGTTGACAAATTAATTTACACTAAGGCATAGTAGCTGGTAATAGCAGTGCTATTTTCTCCAAGAATGTTTGCATTTCAGTAGGAACTCCAAGTTACCCCAAAGGAATAAACAATTAATACTGAAGATGTGGTCAGTCTTGACAAGGCATTCAGAGATCTCTTTTTGGAAAACCTTTTTGAGGCTATAGAATATTACCATACACTGCTTCATCCCCAATGATGAAATTTCTCTGATCAGAAATATGTATGCAAATGGGAACATATATCTGCTTCTATAATTTCTAGCAGATAATGGTTTTTCTTGCTTAATGGATATTTGTTGAAAGAAAGCAGAAAGAAGCTGCTTAAAGCCAAAGATTCTTTAAATATTTTCTAATACCCTAAGCAGTAAAGAAATAGACTTTCAGATTAGAAATGAAGAGGATGCTAACTCTGAAAGGCAAGTCAGCTATTGCCCCCAAGGCTGAAAATAGATTGGAAGGACCTGAGACTATGAGACCTATGATGGCCTCCACCACTTTGCTGGGGCTGCGGTAGGGGATGGGCTTGGACTTATGGGAAAGGATTGAAATGAACAACATGGGAGCTGGATCCAGGCACAAGAAAAGAAATAGTGAGTGCAATTCCCGGGCATGGCCCCGAAGTAACAGAACAGCTCAAATCTTCTCCTCTTGATACACTGATGCTGAGTAAACATGTAAAGCACTGCATTGTGCTAGAGGGCAGGTGTGAGCCCCAGTAAGACCTGGGTTTAAGTTGTACTCCTACCGTCCCTAATAACTGTATTTCTGTATCAGACTCTAGTCTCTTACACCTTATCGTTTCATGAAGTTCTCTCTCTCTAGCACCCTCTGGTACATCATAACACTTTGTCCTTCAGTGCTCCTCTGTTCTTCCCTCCTTTTCTTCCAAACTGTAATCCATGATCCATAATAATCCTCTCTTACACAACTCCACAAACCCTTTGCTCTTATTATATTTCTCTCTCCATATTAATTACCCGAGGAGACTCAACCCTGATTAACACTTCCAACTAATAGCAGAAGGTAGTTGGGGAAAATAAATAAATAAATAAAACTAAACAATCTTCCTTTAAATTTATAAACACTTTCTTTATTGGTTTCTGGGATTCTACTTTGGTTATCTCATTACTAGATACTATCCATTTCTACTCAGTTGTCCTTGACTGTCCCCCAAATCTTTCACTTTCTCAATAGTGGGGTGCTCCAAGAATCAAGGCTTGAAAATGAATGTCTCATATAATGTTTCTGACACAGATTTCCCCATCTAGATAAATGGTAATTCCAGTATTTGTGTTATCCTGGTCAAAATCTTTGGAGTTACAATCCACATCCAATTCATCCACAAATTTTTTCCAGCTCTATGTTGAAAATATATCTAGGATTTGAGTGCCATTAACACATAGTCAATCCTGAATACGGACCTTAACTTTCATACAGATCTAAGTGGTAGCCTCCTAGCTAAGCATCCTGTTTCCTCATCCCCTCCCAAGGTCAATTTTAATATGTAATGACATTTGAGCCATCTTTTTAAAATGATCATTTCCAGGGGCACCTGTGTGGCTTAATCCATTAAGTGTCTGCCCTTGGCTCAGGTCATGAGACCAAAGACCTGGGATCCAACCCCTGTGAGGCTCTCTGCTCAGCAGGGAGTCTGCTTCCCCTTCTCCCTCTGCTGCTGCTTGTGCTTTCTTGCTCTTTCTGTCCAAAATAAATAAATAAATGCATACATATATACATTTTGAATTAAATAAATAAATAAATATATAAAGTGGTCACTTTCAATGTTTCCCTGTTTCTCCCAGAGTAAAATTCAAAGACATAATTATGACCTGCAAGCCCAAGATGACCTACCTCTATTATCATATAATTTTCTATCACTTCCATTATTTTATACACCTCTTCACCCATAAATGGACATTTCATCACTATACACCTCAACCTAGAATCATGGCTTCCTTAAGATCTCTGCCTAAACATACTGTATCAGAGGGACTTCCCCTGATCATCCTACATAAAACAAGAGCTTCTCTTCTTCATACCTTTTTCCTATCCACTTCCTGCTCTGTTTTTTATACTATATTACTTCATATTGTAGTGTAGATTCAATGACACTAACTTAAAATTGTATTCTTTGTGAATTTAGTCTCTATATTTGCAAATGTAAGGGCTCATGATGTTAGCTATTTTTATGGTTATTATTTAATTTATTTGATGTCTTTTTTTTTTTTTTTTAATTATCAAACTCTTTCATGGTTGTGGTGGCCAGATACTAGGGGAAATTCCCAGGGTGTTCACATCCTATAGACTCTTCCACCATTGTTGTGGGCAGGACATGACTTGCTTCTAGGCAACATGTCAAACATGAAGAGATTTTGCAAATGTAATTAAGTTTACAAATCAGTTGCTTTACAGTAAATAAAAAAGGACATCATCTTAGGTGGGCCTGACACAATCAGGTTAAAATTCCTAAGGGAGAGACTCTAAGATGCCAAGTCTCCTTGCTGTCTTGATGAAGTAAGTGGCAGTGTTGGAGAAATCTAAATGATAAGGAATTACAAGCAACCACTAGGAAAGTCACTTTTTTTGGACCATGTCCCTCTGACAGCCAATACAAAAGCAGGGCCTTCAGTCAGACAGCCATCAGTAAATAAATTCTGCTAATAATCTGAATGAGTTTAGAAGTCTATTGTCCCCATTCAGATATGAATGCAGCCTGGCCATACCTTAGTTGCAGGTTTGTGAGGTTGACAGTTAAAGAATCAGCTAAACCATGCCCTAAATTACAGAAATTATGAGATAATAAGTGTGTATTTTTAAACTACTGAGATTGTGGAAATTTGTTACACACCAATCTGTTATACAGAACACTAACATAACATTCTTAAATGATTTTTCTTGCCCTTCCCTCTCTTAAAAAGCACAGTTTTATCATTTTATGTAGAACTTTCCATTACTTTTCTCTTTACCTCATACTAAATTATTAACATTTTGAAACATTTAACTTGATTACTGAGTGAATTTATAAGAGTCCTTCTTCCTATCACAGTAATGAAATGTTCAGGAAATTAAGGCACACAGAAAGAAGGGACTAAAACAACAATTTGCTTCTCATGTTTGATTGGAAGAATTAAGCACGTAGATAGTAATAATGTTTGTTTATTGTTTGCAAATAAAAATATTTTAAAATACTTTAAGATATAAGCAAAGCCTTACAACTATTCTGAAGGAGATATAATTATGCATATTTCACTCATTAAAAATTTGAATCTCAGAGCATGTAAGTGACTTGCACAAGGTCACATAATTAGGGAACACTACATGTATTTCTTTTGAGCCCAGATCACAAGAACTATTTGCTACATCATTTTGTCTATTATCATGGGATTAATTATATTAGGTTATATGGAGAACATTAACAAAATATCTATCTGGCTAGCACAAACATTCATGAACTAGACGGATCTGTTCAATTTATGGGCATTAAAACAGGAGACATCTTTGATAATGAAGACAAGATAATTAATATGAAATTTAGAAGTTGAAGAGCACTTGCAACTCTTATCATGAACGTAGTGTCCTCTAGCCCCAAACATGCCCTTTTATCAATGTAATTAGAACTTCTGACTACATATAGTAATGATCTATTTTTTAGAAACACTAACTAATTAACTCACACAACGTTATCTCATCTACATTTTACAAGTTGAAGAAACTAAAGCAGGAAAAATAAAGATTAAGAATCTAGCCCAGGGTCACAGCACATTAACAGCACAGTAAAGATTAATGTTTTTGACCTCTTGATATCTTTTGCTAAATGGACCTGAAGCCATATTGTTGCTATGAATACTTTGTAATTTGTAATTCCTAGAGCTTTGTCCAGAGTTTTTGTTAATTCTTGTTGAAAAGACCAGGGGTCTTGGACTCTTCATATCGTATGTCATATTCAGCTACCCACTTGACAGAGCAGCATACTAACTAACTACTATGTCATATACTACGACATATACTATGTCATAACTAACTAACTATGTCAGATTCAGTTATCCACCTGACAGAAAAGCATATTAACTAACATGCTAACATACAGCAATGGGCCGTGGGTCAGCCCCTCACTGGGGGACAAGTAATAGTGCTTAGATGTTCTGAATAGCCCATCATCCCAATAATTCTTCTTTCTCTAGAGGATGTTGATCTATTGCAACATTCACAGTGGAAGCATTTTTTTTTAAACTCACATTCAAATAATTTAGAGCAACACACTAGGTTGAATGCTACTCTTGGTCTCCTGTAGCTTTCAATTTTTCTTTCTTCCTACTTCCTAGGTCCTATTGTCTATGAAACAAATGTCATTAACCTAAATTTTCTACCAATTTCCTTATCATCTCCATCTGTATTCATAATTTTAGCTCCACAACCTAACCACCAAACATTTGATATTCTTTTTTTTTTCTTTTAAAGATTTTATTTATTTATTTATTTGACAGAGAGAGAGCACAAGCAGGCAGAGAGGTAGGCAGAGGCAGAGAGAGAAGCAGGCTCCCCACTGAGCAAGGAGCTCAATGCAGGGCTTGATCCCAGGACCCTGAAATCATGACCCGAGCCGAAGGCAGCAGCTTAACCAACTGAGCCACCCAGGTGCCCCCACTTGCTATATTCTTAATAGCTTCAGCATTCCTATAGATAATCCAGTCAATATTTCTCACCAGGATTACTCATCTCTTTATATTCCAAACCTTCTCTGGAGATAAAACTTTGGAGTCTCACTACCTCTGAATCTCATTTTCCTGCCTCCCATTCTCCAAGTATTACTTCCCTTATACAATTTAGTACAAGTTAATTGATTCTCTAGCCCAGCAATACTTCCCATTCATTGTCTGTAGCACTCCATTTTCATCTCCATGCTCTCTTGCTTTGGGCTGTGTTAAAGGATACACCAAGACAGGTACTTGTGTGTATGCAGATTATTTGGGAATTGATCCTAGGAAGAACAATTAAAGTTGCTGTGTATAGGGACACCTGCATGGTAGCTGAATGACTGACTCTTGGTTTCAGCTTAGGTTGTGATCTCAGGGTCAGGATATCAAGTCCCACAACTTGATACAGTTGAGCTCTGTGCTCAACTCCGAGTCTATTTGAGTTTCTCTTTCCCTCTCCCTCTGCCCTTTCCCCTGCTGCATGCTCTCTCTCTCTGTCTCTAAAATAAATACATAAATCTAAATAAATAAATAAATAAATATGTTGAGAATGCCAACCAGGGAAGGGAGAAGAGCCGACAGAATATGCAATAATGAGCTGCTTATAATTGTACAAATGGAGCAGAGTTTTACTAGGGACACTCTGTGGAACTGCATTAGGCATACGTCAGAAGGTTTTCAAGGATGGATGTAAAAACTGCTGAATTTACCCATATATTCACTGGTTGTGGTTTGCATTGGGCAACTCGATTCTTGTTATTTGATGTCAGACTATGCTGAAGATAAGCTGAGAAAACTTCTGAAGTATTAATGTCTTTGATGCAAATGAGCTGAGAACAAATGGCATTTGGAGAAGGAAGCTATCAGCAGGCACATGACATGCTTACTGACCTGTGGGTTACATTAGAATTGGGATGTGAGGTGGAACTTTGACACCCTATACGTTTTTGTACTTTTACCTGGTTTAGGTCACATGGAGAAGCCCTCTAAAAGCTGAGTTCTTTTGATTTTTAGTCCTCCAAGATTCTTCTTTTTTCTGTTATTCTTTGGCAAAACGTGGCCCTCGGATAAACCTAACTATCCATTTTATGAATCTGTATCCAAGTAGGCGATTATTGCCAAAGGAACGGTATGACTGGATTCATTTTGTATTTATGACAACATTCCTTAATCTGAATTCCATAAACCCAGACAACTCCCTGACAATTCCCTTGTATGTGGTATTTTCTATTCCCTAGAGGGATGTTTTCCTCTCATATTGTGAGCCTCACAACATAGTTCATAGACAAAGTGGGTGCAGAGTAAAATAGTCCCTCCTTACCTGCTGGAAATATATTCTAAGACCCCCCCCATAGATGCCTGAGACCATAGTTAGTACCAAAACCTATATAAGCTATGTTTATCCATACATACATATGATAAACTTTAATTTACAATTAAGGTACAGGAAAAGATTGACAATAATAACTAATGATAAAATAGAATAATTATAACAATATACCATAATAAAAGTTATGTAGTGTCCCTCTTTCTCTCTCAAAATACGTTGTTGCCCTGTACTCACTCTCCCTCCCATGAAGATGTGAGATGATAAAATACCTCTGTGATGAGATGAAGTTAGGTGAATGACATAGGCACTATGATATAGTGTTAGGCTACACTGACCTATAGACCAGACATTAGGAGGAGAATCATCTGTTTCCTGACAACAATGACTATGAATAACTGGTACTTTGGAATGTGAAGCCAGGATGAGGATGGATTACTGTACGTGCATCCAGTCTACAAGGATCTGAATCTACGTACTCTGCCACATCTGCTATTACTTGGGAAATTTAGCTCTCGCACATTTAGCCCAGCCATTCAGCTTCTGTGCTAGAGTTCATTCCTTCTTACCTTTATGGACCATGCTCTTATTGTCATTGGTTTCTTTCCCCACCATCATGTATACATATGTAACATTCCCCTATCTTAAATGGCAAAATAAAAATTAACAGCAATTGCTTGAATGTATATACATTTCTAGCTACCACCTCATTTTTCTGCTAATTTCCACAACAAAACTAATAGTAAGAACTGTATAAATGTACTGTCTCTGTACCTCATCCTATCCTCACTACAACACTCAATATGTTTTAACAGTGTACTTTGATGGATTTGTCCACTCTGCCATGCCCTTAACTGAGGGCACCACAGGCTGTCTTAAGTTCCCATCCCTTCTTATTCCTCTATATATTCTCCTTAGAAAAATGTCATCCAAACTCTGAGGTCTCATATTTTCTCATTTCAAACTCTAATTCCATCTCCTTTACTAAGACTTTTTTTTTTAATCAACTGTTGTTTTACAGTTAAATATGTAATAGACATATACACCTTACATCAGCCTCCACCAATCTTCTCTCCTTCTCAAGCCTTCTCCAGTGTATTGACGACTCAGTGCGTATATGTTTGGGACAAAAATGTTTAAATGACAAAGTATGAGGATTATGAATGCAAATAGAAAGAAAAGAAAGGAATAAAAAATAAAAATATTAATTAGGAGAAAGAACTAAATAAATAATAGTATTTTTATTGTGGAGAAAAGAGGGAGAAAGAGAGATTAATGTTTTACTCTTACTTTGAAAAAATTAAAACTTGGCATAACTTTTTTGATCACCAGGCAAGACTTTGTGGTAAGTACTGCACAAATTTTGCTCTAATAAACATTGGAGAGAGTATGGAGCATAAAAACAAATAGGAGACGTTATGTGTGTGTGTGTGTGTGTGTGTGTATAATACAAACAAGTGTACCTATAAAGTTCCAAATGATTTTCAAAAAATATATATATAGCATGTTATACTCCTGCTTGCCATTGCTATATATTGCATTGCATATGATAGATTATACTCCCACTTGCAAAATGGGCCATTTTACAGATGACTCTAATACTTTAACATTTCAACACATTGAGAAGTGTGTGCATATGTTATTTCTCTCTATCTCTCTTTCTCTCTCTCTCAGCTTGGAGTTTGAGAGACTTACCTTCAAAGTCAATAAAATATGGTTCTAGAGGAGATGCATCTGTTCTTGTCAAGTGGCAATCAAATATGGTTCTAGAGGATATGCATCTGTTCTTATCAAGTGGCTTTGGAATAAAAGATATATTACCTGGATGTAAAATTCTCAGAATTTGGAATAAAAGATATATTACCTGGATGTAAAATTCTCAGAAGCCATTCTGAAGCAACTAAAACAATCCAAATGTTCTTATACTTATAAAATCAATATGAATTTTTTTTTTTTTTTAAAGATTTTATTTATTTATTTGACAGAGAGAGATCACAAGTAGGCGGAGAGGCAGGCAGAGAGAGAGAGAGGAGGAAGCAGGCTCCCTGCTGAGGAGAGAGCCCGATGCGGGACTCGATCCCAGGACCCTGAGATCATGACCTGAGCTGAAGGCAGCGGCTTAACCCACTGAGCCACCCAGGCACCCCAATATGAATTTTTGATAGAGTGCTTAGTCGTTTACCACATTTGAATCTAGTATCTAGTAGCCACTGGCTTGTAGAGTGTCATACTCTTTGATGTTGTTTTCAACATGAAGATGCATTTCTGACCATCAGACAGAGCTTCAGACTAATGATTTCATGATTGCAATTCCTGTTTGCTACTGTTCCAACACATAGCCAGGATGACTTTATGATCACCTTCTGGAATTGCAAAAGCTCCCAATAAATACGGAATTTATGTGTAAATAATGCCTGGTAATGGCATATGGCTCATTTGAATGTCACTGGCAGTTTCTCAACTGGACACTCTTTTTATTTACTGTTTAATCCAAGAGCAAATATTGGAAACTACACACACATTAGGGCAATTTGTTACCCTACAGAGTTGGGTACTAAATACAGCGTAATATAATAAGGAATCGAACTAAGGCCAATATTCCACTCTCATAAAAGTTGGTATCATGTGAGCAGACCAGCTATTTAGGATAAAATGTCTCCAGTGTGTTTTCCAACAATCTGGGGCAGAAAATGTTACTTCATATTGAGGATAACATTTCTAATAAAAAAGGCTTTTATCAATAACTTTAACATTGAGATCTATCTTGGTTCAATATAAATGTATAATTGATTTTAGTAAGAGGTAACTTTAAGGTTTATACTTTCACCTTTACCTACATGTCGTCTAACAAATACATCAGTTTCTTGATTGAAAGATGGTGTGGCTCTGCCTTATTGGTCATTAAAACATGAATTTCTGTGTGTGTGCAAGAAAAATCAAAATATGATCCATATCATAAAAACCACATAGTAGAATAGAGGATGCAGTTGTGTCTTGAGAGTGGATTTACATTGTTTGCTGTTACTCAGTTTTCTCAAAAGAATGAAATATTAATTATTAAAATATCTTGGCTAGTGAGTAAACGAAACAAAGCCAAATGAAACAAAAGATAAAAGTAAAACAAGGGAAACATGTAGACTACAAGTTAAATAAACTTCCTACTCCAACTATTGGTGGGGACTCAGAAACAATGAAAAACCAAATAATAGCATTCTCAATGATATTCAGTTTTTAGATAATAAATTTAGACAGACCATGGGTACCAGTGAATATTTTATTTAAAATTGTGTTCTGCTAATTTCCCTTCTGTTAAGGATTATAATGAGAGTATTTAGAGTTATACACAGTGGACACTTTTGTATTGGAAATATTTTCTTAGTTCAAGAAAGTGTTAAAAAAATTGACAAGTGTTATTTTGTTACTTTTGAAATAATTTCTGAAGTCCCTTAATAACAGAATGGATGATTTCTATCGCATATTGTTGAAGTATACGTCTCCCCAAAGAAGGTATGTTGCACTCTACAGATCTGTAACAGTACAACTGCAAAGAGACAGCAACTCGTACTTGAAGGATGTTCTTTACATGTCTGCATTAGTATCTATATATTAAATAATAAAACGAGTTAATCATCATTACATATTTGAGACTTTTTGGAAATATAATCTTGACAAAATCTGTAAACATTCCAGGATTATGATTGCTAGATACATATATTCAATAGAAACACAAACTTTGAATTAAGCATTTAAGGCCTTTCACATTGTATTTGACTTTCATATATTTTAGAGTTGTACTTTGGTGTTTTATAGCTTGAAAATATACTTTAATCTCTGAATTTACTCTTATCACATCCTGACATTCTTAGAAACTCTCCATGTAATATGCAGTTTACCTTAAATCTTAAGTGGCCCAGCTGTTTTCCTTATTGTCTACAGGATTTCCTAAGCAGGAAACTATGACATCTAACCTTTAGCTTGAATCTAGAAAAATAAACACATTCTAATTCTTTAATAATCAAATTCTGAAGATACAATTTGCTTCTGTAGAATCCCTAAAATTCCAGAAAAAAGGAATCATTCTCAAGGATTTACTTAATTGAAAAAGGCTCAGACATTCAGGTCACAGAAAATTTTGAGTATTTTTACCGAAAAAATTTCATCTTTAGTGTCTAAGGTAGAACTTACAGGCATTTGTTTATATCACAACAAAATAGATAAGTCCAGTTATTATATTCAGTTAATATAATTGATCTGTACCCAAATAGGTTGTTCTATAAAAGTCTGATTACTGAGTTTTTCTTAGAATAAAATGTTTGTCATAAAGAGGCACACAAATCTGTACTGAGAATGAGCAGAAGAGGATTTTTGTTGTTGTTGTTGTTATATTTTTTTTCTCCCTCAAGAACTTTCTTCCATGCCAATTCTCTCTCCCTCCATCCTTCTCTCTCTTGCATATATAATTTTACTTGCAAAGGGGGGAAGCAGAGAGTTTTTAGTATAACAAAGCTCAAGTTGATAACATATCTGTTAAACAGTGTTATTAATGTAGTAGAGATGCAATCCAGAGGACTTTAAACTTGAACATTCAGCTATAAAGCATTGTGGTGTAACACAAATGACCTGTGCTTTGAAATCAGTAGTTTAAAGTATAAATATTGGCATTGACATTTAGTGTTATTTGACTTTGAGCCAATTAGGTAAGCCCTCTTGAAACCCACACTTAAATGAGAATAGCATATGTCCAGACAATGGTAGGCGAAAACTTAAGAGTGGTCTGGATGGTGCTATGGCATTAACCAGTATGTGAATGAGAGTAGTCAATGTCATGTTTGAGAAAATGGGAACCAAGCACTGTGGCAGAAAATGTTCCAGAAGAAAGCTATTTGCATCTTGTCATGTAGATCCTAGCGGTGCTTTAAAATTCATTAAGCAAGACATGGATAAAGTAATGGAACATTAATTTTGTAGAGATATACAAAGTAATTTGAAACTGAATACATTAAAAAAAAACAATAAAAGACATTTGGAAAAGACAGTTGGATTGAACATATGTGTTTACCTCCATTACCCCTTAAGACTCACTATAATAATAATAAAGTTATAAAATTAGAAAAAAAAATAAACCAACAAAGAATTAGAAAAACAAACAAGATAATAGCAACAGTATGAGTAAGTCTGGAATTATAATCAGTTATAATTGATTTAGCAAATTCATGAAAGTTTAGACATTTCTGAAGTAATTGTGTGAGAATTCTGACCTATATAAGTGAACTCCAGAAAGATCAATAAATTTGGGGCAGCAATCATCAAAGGGCGAGAAGGGCAGAAAACAAATATTTTTTAGAAGTCTGCTCAAAAAGTTTTTATTAGTATGGACAGAAATACAACTGCCTCTCTAAAGCAAGGGAGGAAACAAGAGCTTGTTTCTTTGAATAAAACATAAGAAACACCAAAAAAAATGGAAAAGCATGCCTAGATGTGGATGTGGTACCTTACACAAACAGACATGCTCCACAGATGGCGAAAACTCTTCCAGATTCCAGTTCAGTTTCTCACTGGGCTCAAAAACATTTAAGAGTAATACAGTCTCATTAGAATATTAAAATATTCCTCTGTAGGAGGAAATGAAATTTGATATTGGGATTCAGAAATTTATCAGCAAGTGTGCATCTAAGAATATTGTTCAAAAACTAACGTTAAGGAAATAAACAGCTTTGTTATATAAGAACGAGGATTTTCTTACTGTATGTAGATTTCATTATTGAGAAAGAAAATGTCCATTTTATGTTTCAAACTATAAGAAACTATAGCCAGAGGTATTACTTATTTTATTTTTAGAAAGTGTATAGTTAGTTATTACTCACACAATATCATTGTTATCCAGATTTTCTGTTAAATTATTCATTTCTTAATGTTTCACGATCACAAAACATCAACAGCATTATAACGGTCTTGGATTTCAACGGGTCAGAAAAATTCTTTCTAACTAAATGAATTATCATGTTAAATGGCGTGGATTAATTTTATATACTTGACAAGAGACATTCAGACCATTTAAAAATCATTTAAAAATTTCCTTTCTCTCAGGCTTGAAGGTTATTTACAAAAGACCAAATTGCATCAAATTGATCACATTTACCTACTTTATGGTAGTACTATGCAGAATAATTAAAGGCATCTTTCTATAAAATCATTACCAACAATACCAGTCTCTGCTCAATTCTGTACAATAAAGAGAAACAAAATATCTTTGATGTTCAAATTTTAGTGAGCAAAATTCAACTTAATTCAATATCAACAGCCTTTTTACATTGCGATATTATTCCAGTTTTTATCAACTTTAATTTTTAGCTTCTTTTTTTTTGGCAATGATTTCTTTTTTTTTTTCATTTATTTATTTTCAGCATAACAGTATCATTTTTTCACCACACCCAGTGCTCCATGCAATCCGTGCCCTCTATAATACCCACCACCTGGTACCCCGACCTCCCACCGTCCCCCGCCACTTCAAAACTCTCAGATTGTTTTTCAGAGTTCATAGTTTCTTTTTTAAAAAATTTTATTTATTTGAGAGAGATAGACACAGTGAGAGAGGGAACACAAGCAGGAGGAGTGGGAGAGAGAGAGGCAGGCTTCCCACTAATAAGGGAGTCCAATGCGGGGCTTGATCCCAGGACCCCAGGATCTTTACCTGAGTAGAAAGCAGAGGCCCAACAACTGAGGCACCCAGGCACCCCTAATTTTTGGCTTCTTATTCTGTTGTCTTTCATGCATTGCCCTGCACATAGTTTCATTATCTATATCTAAAGCTATTGCTAGAATTGTAAAATTTTACACATGTTATCATTTATACACTTGGTAATCAATGAAGACTTGGAACTTAACATCGATATTGATCTAAATTTTTAGGAAATTAGATTATTTATTCTTCTTTATAATTAAATAGATATTTGGGGGAAAATGGAAATTCTCACTAAGAAACAATTACTCAAGGGCGCCTGGGTGGCTCAGTGTGTTAAAGCCTCTGCTTTTGGCTCAGGTCATAATCTCAGGGTCCTGGGATCAAGACCCATGTCAATCTTGGTGATTAAGCAGAAAAATAAGATTTTCATGTTACTCAAGTTTCAAGCAAACAAATGAACAAACAGTGTTTCAAGGTAATAAGATTTCCACAAAACGTCTTGTAGCAATACTAGTCAGTCCAAAGCATCAAGAACTATGGATAAAGATTCCCTATGAGTCACTCAAGAACCTCATTTAGCCCAAAGGAAGTTCCTATACAGAGTAACCCTCCCATGATGTCAGTAAGGAGTGAGTAACAGATACTAACCCACAGCGTGGGGCAGCAGCGATGAGCAGGGAATGCCCAAGGGACACTCTCAACATTGGATTCACACAGTGGCAGAGCACAAGTCGCAAGAACAATGAGAAGAGAAATAACTTTAGACAAAAAAAGAATGGTTCTCTATAGGACAAAAGTTGGAAGTTTGGTGGATTCTTTCAAAGGTTCTTATTAAACACAGGCAATCAAGATTCAGAGACAAGAAACGTTATTATTATCAATGTTTCAGAAGGACCATAAACCATGAGTAATTATATTTGAAAAAACAATAAATCACTATGATGATATTTGACCTCCATGTGTTAAAGTGCAATCTGCCATGTTAAGTTTGGAGAAAATCGGGAATTTATCATGGTCACAATGAAAAATGGAGTGATCTGTGATTGCAATGGTTTGGGGAGGAGAGAGGAAAGGAATGAGTAGTTGGAGGACAGGGAATTTTTAGGACAGTGAAACTATTCTGCACGATATGGTAATGTTGGATATGTATTATGCATCTGGCAAAACCCAGAGAATTACAAAGAAAGTGCACCCTGTAAAATATGGACTTTAGCTCATAACAATATATCAATGTAAGTTCATTAGTTCATTAGTTCCAGCAAATGTACTGCACCAAGGCAAAATGTTAATAATAGAGAAAACTGAAAGAGTTAGGAATAGGGGATTTATGTGAACTATGAACACTGCTCAATTTTTCTATAAACTTAAAACTGCTTTAAAATAAAGCCTAATGGCTAAAAACAATAAACGGAAGGAGAAAGACATCTCAAGCTAACACTAATCAAAAGAATACTGGACTACCTATAATTTTGACAAAGCCAACTTCGGAATAAAGAAAATAACAAAAAACAGTGACATTATTTATTAATAAATGTGTCAATTTCCAAAAGGGCATAAAAATCCTAAAAGTATAAAATATGACTTCAGAGTGTCGACATATGTTAAACGAAAATTGATAGATTCAGCAAAAACAAAAAAGTACATTGTTTACTTGAACAACAATATCAATCATTCTAATATAACTGACATATATAGAATATTCCATCCAACAGCAACAAAATACACAACCCAAATGGATCATTCACTAGTAAGACCACATTCTGGGACACAAGACACACTACTCAAACTTGAATTAGAAGTAACCCAAAATATGTTCTCATGTTACAGTGGAACTCAACTAGAAATAAATAACAAAGATAGTTAACTAAAAATAAATAACAAAAAATAGTTGAAAAATTGTCCACATGTTTAGAAATTAAATAGCACTCTTCCTTGTTTTTAATTAACCTATAATGTATTATTTGTTTTAGGAGTATAGGTCTGTGATTCATCAGCCTTACATAATTCACAATGTTCATCATAGCATATCCTCCCCAATGTCCATCATCCAGCTAAACAACACTCTTCTACATAACACTTGGGTTAAAGAAAAAATCTCAAAAGCAGCTTAAAAATTATGAAAAATGTAAAAAATAAAATATATCAAAATGTGTAAATAAAGGGAAAAATTATTGAGAGAAAAATTTGTAAAAGTAAGTGCATATATCAGGAAATAATAAATATCTGTAATCAGTAATCTAAGCTCCACCTCAGAAAACTAAAGTACAAAATAGAATTTAAGATTCATTTAAGCAGAAAAAATAAAAAAGAAACAACAAAAATTTGAGCAAAAGTTGCTGAAATTGAAAAAAGAAAAACAATAGAGAAAATCACTGAAACTAAAAATTTGTGTTCTGAAAAGACCAGCAAATTTGATAAGCCTCTAACCAGGCTAACAAAGAAAAAAGAAAAGGAAAAAAAGAAAAGAAAAGAAAAATGAAAAGACAAATTATTAATATGAACAACAATAACAAAAAAAGAGAGGTCATTATTACCTCTCCTGTGGGATGTTAAAAGGGTCATAAAGAAAACCAGGAACAACTTTATGATAATTTAGATGAAATGGAACATTCTTTCACTGACACCGGATGGTTAAAATTCACACAAGGAGAAAGAGATAAACTGATTAGGCCTATATCTATTAAAGACATTGAGTCAGTAATTAATAACCTTCCAAAAAGGAAACTTCCAACCCAAATAATTTTACTGGTAAATTTCACCAAGCTTTTAAAGAAGAAATGATACTACTTACCACCATCTCTTCCAGAAAATAACAATGGAGGGAGCTTATTCTGTAATGTTATTATTACCATGGTAACCAAAATCAGATAAAATCATCACAAAGAATTATTTATATTTAATGTGGAGTTGCTGTATGTTTTCCCACTGAGATACAAAATAAAAGAAAGATACCCTCTTTCATTAGTACCACTCTACTTCTAGTTTTATTTTTAGAATATTAAAATTCTATGCACGTTTGAAAGGATAAAATAAGTGTCTTTGTTCACATGCAAGACTGCCTAAGTAGAAGAGTAAAAACAATTCTTAAAAAATCCTAGAAATAATAAAAGACTATAACATGATCACAGGATATATGGCTTAGCATACGTATTTTGTATAAAATATTATACTTTGTTATCTCACTCTTTTTTATCTCATAGAGAGATG
Source organism: Mustela nigripes (assembly GCF_022355385.1). Taxonomy (NCBI): domain Eukaryota; kingdom Metazoa; phylum Chordata; class Mammalia; order Carnivora; family Mustelidae; genus Mustela; species Mustela nigripes. Next base: position 16,582,236 of record NC_081568.1, on the reverse strand, counting down.
TCTGAATATATATACCAAAAAAGGGATATGAAATAAAAATACCACATAGTCCCGTAAGAATTGAGTACTGAAGTATAAATCTAATAAAATATGTGTAGGATTCATATATAGAAAAGCATAAAATGCTAGTAAAATAAATAAAAAAGTAAATACATCAAGAGAAATTCTGTGCTTGTGGATTGAAAGAATCAGTACCACTAAAACGCCTACTCCTTCTAACTGGATATTTATATTCCATGCAACCCCAACCAAAATTCCAGCAAGCTATTTTCTAGATATGGACAAGCAAATATAAAGTTACTGTGGAAAAGAGAAAAACCTAGAAAAGCCAAAACAATAATAGAAAATTAAGTACAAAGTTGTAGTAGTCACAGTTCATGACCTAATACTGACTTTAAAACTTACAGTAATCAAAAAAGCATGCTGTTGGCACAAGAATGGACGTGGAAATCAAGAAAAGCATATAAACAGCCCAGGAATAATAGATGCATGCAAATTGAGCCAACTGATATTTTACCAACAAGCAAAGGTAATTCAAACCACAGGGGATCTGTTTAGAGTGTTGAAATTATCCTGCAAAATGCTTGTACTCTAGGCACATGACACAGTGCATTTGTAAAATGATTTATAGCTCAACTAGTAGATATTAAAATAAACACACTTCTAAAAAAAATCATTTCATTTAAGAGGTCAGGGAAATCCAGGATGGATACAGAATGTGACGTGGGGCTAGGTGTATGAGTAAGGTCAGTATTACCCTTTCATTTTTCTGTCAACTTGAAGTTTTCCTAAAAATGTATTTCTTTTAAAAAGCTCTGCAAACCACAAACAGGATACATTTGAAGAGAATCAAATCAAACACTATAGATGAAGGAAAGTTCTGAAAAACAAAAAAAGAATAAAAAGTTGCATTATATGCTAGCATAATAGCAAAAATTACAGCTAGCTTCAATTAAAAAGAATTGAAACCAGAAACAATAAAATTATATATTTAATGAGCTTATGAAAAAATGTGTCAACCCAGAATTTATATCTAATAATGTATTTGTTTCAAAATTAGGTTTCAATAACAAAATTTTCAAGTAAAGAACACCGGCAATTTATTGCTAACTGATCTGGACTTCAAGAAAAACCACTTGTAGCTCTTTACATAAAATAAAGCAAAACAACAATAAAAAAATTAGTTTTAACTTATTCATGCACGTGTGTATCTGCAGGAATTAAGATCACTAGAAAAGGAAATTGTGAAGGTAGATATAAAGTAATATTTTCAAAGTATATTAAATAGATATAACTTTGGAAAGCAAAAAATATTACTACTTTATCATTGATATATATAATATAGATAATACATATAGAAAGAAAATATGTTATAGCAAGAGAATTAGCAGAGATACAGAAAAATATGCAACCAACTAGGTTATATTAAACACAACTTTTTCATATTAAAAAAAGAAGACAGAAATCAGCAATGATATAGAAGTTTTAAACTACATTATTATCTAACTTACCTAAAAGGAGCTTGTGGACTATTATATCTAACAATATATAAAGATACACAATCTTTAGGGCTATAAAACAAGTCTCAAGAAATCACAAATGATTATATGTTCTGTAATTATAACACGCACACACAAAAACTTAAAAAAAAAAGAATAATGAGAAAATCTTCATGTGTTTGAGTATTAGCAGTATGTGTCTAAACAACACTTGTTAAAAGAAAATGCAATAGGAATTTAAAAATATATTGGAACAGGATGGAAGTAGAAATTTCTCTTGTCCACATTTATATAATTCAGGCAAGTCTTTGGATAAAATTTATAATTTACAATAAAAGTTTTACAAATAGTTAAGTTTTATCATCATCTATCTCAAGATTCTAAAACGGGAAAAAGAAATTAAACCCAGAGGAAGGATGGACATTTTAGTGATGAAAGATCAAAAATACAAAATTGAGAAAAAAAATCTATGAGTATTAATCTTCAAAAAGTTTAGTAAAATTGACCAGCTCTGTAGTAGCTGAATATTTCTGCCTAAGATGTATACATGCTAATTCCCAAAATCTGAGAACATGTTACCTTACATGGCAAAAGAGTGCAAATATCTTAGTGCAAAGGGTATTGAAACGAAACAAAGGATTTTCCATCTTGATGCTAACCTTGTCTAATAATCTGATGAGCAAAATTTATTGAGAATCTTGAATTTTTTTATTGAAAAACCTTGAAAAATCTATTTGGAACAAAGAAAATCAGGAAATAATTTCTATGTTGAGAATTACCAACTATTGTCATAACAACAATGGAATTATTTAGACTCAAATGTATTTATTCATGCAATTGTTTGCTTTTCGGTTTTCAAGGACCATTCTGATATTAAATTTTATATAATTTTACACATCTCAATCCACATAAAAACATTTACTTACCAGTGATATTTATATTTAATTTACAATAAGACTGGAGCAATAATTATCTCAGTATTTTATGTTGTTCAGATTTTTTTCACTGATTTTGTGTCAGTTATTCAGAGTTTCCAGTCTTTGTGTTTAGCTTAATGTCTTCGTCAAAGATTTCTTGCATAGATGGTCAAATTTTCCCAAATAGTATATGAAATCTTGACCACTCTGATCATAACATGATATTCAAATCAATCGAAATTATATATGGCTTAAAGAAAATTACTTAAGATTTAATATTTATGAGAATGGGTGAGGTGATTTAATTTGCTTCAGAGACAAATATCTATCATTACCTTTGCATATCATAACTGAAATAACATATACAGATTTTCTTTTTAATATTACATTTCTTTCATCTGGTTCCCTATTATTTTGTAAAAGTTCATTTCTTTCTGAGTGAGACACATAAAATTTAAAATGGCATTCTATTATTACATTTATTATTTGCTTAAATTTTATATTATTATCTGTCATTATTAAGTAAAATGCACCACCCCTGAAAAAGAGTTACAAGCCTAACTGAAAATATTCACAAAGCATAAGGATGAAGAATGTATCCAGGTATTTAAAATCCTCCACATTTAAAATTTCTAAGCTAGAAGATATTTTTTTTTAATTTTTTATTTATTTATTTTTTTGACAGAGAGAGATGACAAGCAGGCAGAGAGGCAGGCAGAGAGAGAGGAGGAAGCAGGCTCCCTGCTGAGCAGATCGCCCAATGCGGGGCTAGATCCCACGACCCTGGGATCATGCCCTGAGCCGAAGGTGGCGGCTTAACCCACTGAGCCACCCAGGCGCCCCTCCTTTCTTTTTTTTTTTTTAAAGATTTGGTGAGTGCTGTGAAGTGTGTAAACCTGGTGATTCACAGACCTGTACCCCTGGGGATAATATATCCAGCTAGGCTATCATTGAAAATAGAAGGAGAGATTAAAAGCTTCCAGGACAAACAACAACTGAAAGAATTTGCAAATACCAAACCAGCTCTACAGGAAATCTTGAAAGGGGTCCTCTAAGCAAAGAGAGAGCCTACAAGTGGTAGATCAGAAAGGAACAGAGTCCATATACAGTAACAGTCACCTTACAGGCAATACAATGGCACTAAATTCATATCTCTCAATAGTTACCCTGAATGTGAATGGGCTAAATGCCCCTGTCAAAAGACACAGGGTATCAGAATGGATAAAAAAACAAAACCCATCTATATGTTGCCTCCAAGAAACACATTTTAAGCCCGAAGACACCTCCAGATTTAAAGTGAGGGGGTGGAAAAGAATTTACCATGCTAATGGACATCAGAAGAAAGCAGGAGTGGCAATCCTTATATCAGATCAATTAGATTTTAAGCCAAAGACTATAATAAGAGATGAGGAAGGACACTATATCATACTCAAAGGGTCTGTCCAACAAGAAGATTTAACAATTTTAAATATCTATGCCCCCAATGTGGGAGCAGCCAACTATATAAACCAATTAATAACAAAATCAAAGAAACACATCAACAATAATACAATGATAGTAGGGGACTTTAACACTCCCCTCACTGAAATGGACAGATCATCCAAGCAAAAGATCAGCAAGGATATAAAGGCCTTAAATGACACACTGGACCAGATGGACATCACAGATATATTCAGAATATTTCATCCCAAAGCAACAGAATACACATTCTTCTCTAGTGCACATGGAACATTCTCCAGAATAGATCACATCCTCGGTCCTAAATCAGGACTCAACCGGTATCAAAAGATTGGGATCATTCCCTGCATATTTTCAGACCACAATGCTCTAAAGCTAGAACTCAACCACAAAAGGAAGTTTGGAAAGAACCCAAATACATGGAGACTAAACAGTATCCTTCTAAAGAATGAATGGGTCAACCGGGAAATTAAAGAAGAATTGAAAAAAATCATGGAAACAAATGATAATGAAAACACAACGGTTCAAAATCTGTGGGACACGACAAAGGCAGTCCTGAGAGGAAAATATATAGCGGTACAAGCCTTTCTCAAGAAACAAGAAAGGTCTCAGGTACACAACCTAACCCTACACCTAAAGGAGCTGGAGAAAGAACAAGAAAGAAACCCTAAGCCCAGAAGGAGAAGAGAAATCATAAAGATCAGAGCAGAAATCAATGAAATAGAAACCAAAAAAACAATAGAACAAATCAACGAAACTAGGAGCTGGTTCTTTGAAAGAATTAATAAAATTGATAAACCCCTGGCCCGACTTATCAAAAAGAAAAGAGAAAGGACCCAAATAAATAAAATCATGAATGAAAGAGGAGAGATCACAACTAACACCAAAGAAATACAAACTATTATAAGAACATACTATGAGCAACTCTACGGCAATAAATTTGACAATCTGGAAGAAATGGATGCATTCCTAGAAACATATAAACTACCACAACTGAACCAGGAAGAAATAGAAAGCCTGAACAGACCCATAACCAGTAAGGAGATTGAAACAGTCATTAAAAATCTCCAAACAAACAAAAGCCCAGGGCCAGACGGCTTCCCGGGGGAATTCTACCAAACATTTAAAGAAGAACTAATTCCTATTCTCCTGAAACTGTTCCAAAAAATAGAAATGGAAGGAAAACTTCCAAACTCATTTTATGAGGCCAGCATCACCTTGATCCCAAAACCAGACAAGGATCCCACCAAAAAAGAGAGCTATAGACCGATATCCTTGATGAACACAGATGCGAAAATACTCAACAAAATACTAGCCAATAGGATTCAACAGTACATTAAAAAGATTATTCACCACGACCAAGTGGGATTTATTCCAGGGCTGCAAGGTTGGTTCAACATCCGCAAATCAGTCAATGTGATACAACACATCAATAAAAGTAAGAACAAGAACCATATGATACTCTCAATAGATGCTGAAAAAGCATTTGACAAAGTACAACATCCCTTCCTGATCAAAACTCTTCAAAGTGTAGGGATAGAGGGCACATACCTCAATATCATCAAAGCCATCTATGAAAAACCCACCGCAAATATCATTCTCAATGGAGAAAAACTGAAAGCTTTTCCGCTAAGGTCAGGAACACGGCAGGGATGTCCATTATCACCACTGCTATTCAACATCGTACTAGAGGTCCTAGCGTCAGCAATCAGACAACAAAAGGAAATTAAAGGCATCCAAATCGGCAAAGAAGAAGTCAAATTATCACTCTTCGCAGATGATATGATACTATATGTGGAAAACCCAAAAGACTCCACTCCAAAACTGCTAGAACTTATACAGGAATTCAGTAAAGTGTCAGGATATAAAATCAATGCACAGAAATCAGTTGCATTTCTCTACACCAACAGCAAGACAGAAGAAAGAGATATTAAGGAGTCAATCCCATTTACAATTGCACCCAAAACCATAAGATACCTAGGAATAAACCTAACCAAAGAGACACAGAATCTATACTCAGAAAACTATAAAATACTCATGAAAGAAATTGAGGAAGACACAAAGAAATGGAAAAATGTTCCATGCTCCTGGATTGGAAGAATAAATATTGTGAAAATGTCTATGCTACCTAAAGCAATCTACACATTTAATGCAATTCCTATCAAAGTACCATCCATCTTTTTCAAAGAAATGGAACAAATAATTCTAAAATTTATATGGAACCAGAAAAGACCTCGAATAGCCAAAGGGATATTGAAAAAGAAAGCCAACGTTGGTGGCATCACAATTCCGGACTTCAAGCTCTATTACAAAGCTGTCATCATCAAGACAGCATGGTACTGGCACAAAAACAGACACATAGATCAATGGAACAGAATAGAGAGCCCAGAAATAGACCCTCAAATCTATGGTCAACTAATCTTCGACAAAGCAGGAAAGAATGTCCAATGGAAAAAAGACAGCCTTTTCAATAAATGGTGCTGGGAAAATTGGACAGCCACATGCAGAAAAATGAAATTGGACCATTTCCTTACACCACACACAAAAATAGACTCAAAATGGATGAAGGACCTCAATGTGCGAAAGGATTCCATCAAAATCCTTGAGGAGAACACGGGCAGCAACCTCTTCGACCTCTGCCGCAGCAACATCTTCCTAGGAACAACGCAAAAGGCAAGGGAAGCAAGGGAAAAAATGAACTACTGGGATTTCATCAAGATCAAAAGCTTTTGCACAGCAAAGGAAACAGTTAACAAAATCAAAAGACAACTGACAGAATGGGAGAAGATATTTGCAAACGACATATCAGATAAAGGACTAGTGTCCAGAATCTATAAAGAACTTAGCAAACTCAACACCCAAAGAACAAATAATCCAATCAAGAAATGGGCAGAGGACATGAACAGACATTTCTGCAAAGAAGACATCCAGATGGCCAACAGACACATGAAAAAGTGCTCCATATCACTCGGCATCAGGGAAATACAAATCAAAACCACAATGAGATATCACCTCACACCAGTCAGAATGGCTAAAATCAACAAGTCAGGAAATGACAGATGCTGGCGAGGATGCGGAGAAAGGGGAACCCTCCTACACTGTTGGTGGGAATGCAAGCTGGTGCAGCCACTCTGGAAAACAGCATGGAGGTTCCTCAAAATGTTGAAAATAGAACTGCCCTATGACCCAGCAATTGCACTATTGGGTATTTACCCTAAAGATACAAATGTAGTGATCCAAAGGGACACATGCACCCGAATGTTTATAGCAGCAATGTCCACAATAGCCAAACTATGGAAAGAACCTACATGTCCATCAACAGATGAATGGATCAAGAAGATGTGGTATATATACACAATGGAATACTATGCAGCCATCAAAAGAAATGAAATCTTGCCATTTGCGACAACATGGATGGAACTAGAGCGTATCATGCTTAGCGAAATAAGTCAAGCAGAGAAAGACAACTATCATATGATCTCCCTGATATGAGGAAGTGGTGTTGCAACATGGAGGCTTAAGTGGGGAGAAGAAGAATAAATGAAACAAGATGGGATTGGGAGGGAGACAAACCATAAGTGACTCTTAATCTCACAAAACAAACTGAGGGTTGCCGGGGGGAGGGGGTTTGGGAGAAGGGGGTGGGATTATGGACATTGGGGAGGGTATGTGATTTGGTGAGTGCTGTGAAGTGTGTAAACCTGGTGATTCACAGACCTGTACCCCTGGGGATAAAAATATATGTTTATAAAAAATAAAAAATTAAAAAAAAATAAAAAATTAAAAAAAAATAAATAAATAAAAAAAACAACAAAAAAAAAAGACTTTGTATGCAAAGAAAAAAAAAAATAAATAAAGATTTTATTTATTTATTTGACAGAAATTGAGATCCCAAATAGGCAGAGAGGCAGGCAGAGAGAGAGGGGGAAGCAGACACCCTGCCGAGCAGAGAGCCCAACACGGGGCTCGATCCCAGGACCCTGAGACCATGACCTGAGCCAAAGGCAGAGGCTTAACCCACTAAGCTACCCAGGCACCCCAAATATTTCTTAAGCTACATAAAATTATTTGTTTTATCTAATTATTAAGTTTTATCTAATTATTAAGTTTTATCTAATTATTAATTGTTGTTTCCTGTTTTGTTTCATAAGAACACATGATTATTTGATCATGGCAATTAAATGTACTTAGACCATATGAAGTAGTAAAATTAATACTGATAACCACAACAACAATAACAGAAGAAATTCAATACTAATAATTTATATTTTTAAAGTATTTTCTGTCCCAAGATCTCAACTGTGTTCTGTATGTGTATTGAATTATTAAATCATCCTACTAGAATTGCGGGTAAGTACTACACTGGATACAATTCTTCTGCCTGGAAAAAAAATAGATTGTCCCAATTCAATAAGGAAAATTTATTATCTCATATAGCAAAGACTCGAGAGGTCAGGCGCCCCCAGGGTTGTTTAATTCAGTGACTGAATGATGTCTTCAAAAACCCAGATTTTTTCCTTGTGTTCTGACCTGCACTTCTCAGGAGCCTTGCCCTCAGGCTTCCTCTTCTCATGAGAGTAAAATGGTTATGACTGTGTGAATGTGAGGACATAGAGTAGAAAATGTAGGTGACTCTTCTTGTGTGAATTTCCTTTTTTCATGAAGGAAGTTTCCCCAGAATCCTTCCTTAAGAATCCTCAAAATATGAATAAGTAAGAATAACAATATAATGATAAATAAAATATATTTATATATTTATTCCAGATCAAGGTATCATAATCTTTCCTGTATCTGTTACTGATAGTTAGAATGAGATTTTAGTAATTGGCATAGTCTAAGCAGGATTTAACAGTGAGCCAAATGAGAGAGAATTAAAACAAAACTGATGTCCTAATAAGGAGACTAAAAATTGGGTAGACAAGCACTATATCTACCAGCTATAACCCTTGTTTTGTATGAAATCAAATTAAAGGTTAAAGGAATGATTATATCAGCATTACAGGGATGAGAGTTTGCATAGGATAAATCCAATGCGGGATTGTAGAGTGTAGGATTGGAGGGATTTAGCAGCCACTGATAGGAAAACAATGACTAATAATTGGTTAGGGAGAAGGAAGGCAGGAAAAAAGGAAGGGAGGGATGGAGAACAGTAGAAAGGAAGGGAGAAAGGGAGGAAGGAAAGATAAAAGAATGAAGAAAGACATTTCTCTGGATTTGAGAAGATTATATCTATGGCAAAATGCTTATCAGGTTACCTTCTGCACCAGGCATTAAGAGAAAATCCTAGCCAATCCTTTGAAGGCGATTCCCCGACCCCCTTCTTTTGATTTTCTATTTAAGGTGAGGAATTCTAGAGCATAGGAGAACACACAGAAAGAGAACAAAGGAGACAGAAAAAAGAAGCAACCCAAGGAATCATTTCTTTCATGTCATTTCTCCCTGATGGAGAATAACAAGAACACTTCCAGGTTTATTTATTCTTTTTTTTTTCCCCAATAGATGGAAATCTCTTAAAACATTTAGTATGAGTGAGAAAATATGTACATACCCACGAAAGTTGAAAAATTATTCAGAGGATGATGAAGCCTTCCTTTCTTCCCAGTATCTTAGTTCACATCCCCAATTCTGATTTTTTTCTTTTATTTTATTCACCCCTTTATCCTTTGCATGTTTCTCATCATATGCAAAATACTAATTTTCAAGTTCCCTATAATAATTAAAATACTATTCTGGTAAAAAAAATGTTACTAGAAATCATTATACACTTGCACAAACTGGATAACATAAGTACATCATAATGAAAATGTGGACTAAAACAAAAATATTTAGTGTTTGAGTGGCATCCAAATTTCAGTCTGTTAAACTGTATAAAAAGATTATACTTTCCTATCTAAAAATATAAAGGTTTATATTAAGAGGTCAGAGTGCTGTTGTAGTTTAATCATGTACTCATCTAAATGGAAATGAGCAGGACTAATTCCTTAGCATTTAGATGCTGAGCTGAACCAAACCTATTATAAAATAACTGGTGAATCTAACAGAGCTAAAATAAGTAACTATCCTATAAAATTCATCTCTATCACAATAAACAGGTTGATTAAATACAATGATAACAGATTTGTTACTGTCCTCAGATATTCACTCAAATGTTTAAAAATAAAAAACAAAAAACACTTGCCCAAAATTTTAAAAAGATCTTTTTGTATTTGTAGCTATGATTCTTTATCAAATATAAATTGTGACCAATATTTTTGTACTGTAATTAATGATATTTGATTTTACTTCATTTCTGTGATGTGAATTAGAGACATCAAGCCAGTTTAGTCATTCTCCCAAAGACTAGACCAATGTACAAATAGATCCATTCTAATCAATTATTCTGCAAACATTAACATACTCATTATAATTATATTTCAAAAATAACACTTTCCAAATCCAGGCATAGAGAAAATATTTACAGGACATTTTCATTTATAAAGGAAAACACAGATATTTGTTGACTATATGAAAGTATCAAAGTATCCCTGGTGGTGAACTATGCCAATTAGTGAAAAGTTTAGGGTTTTGTCATTCTGTACTGTCTCATTTTCAAAGTACTTGAAGTAGAAATTAGCCCTCTTCTGAACATTGCTACATATTTAAATAATAAGTAAAATAAATAATAGGAATGATTTTTTTTTCATAAGAAAGAGTTATCAATATGTGAAACCCTGTGATGAGAAGCACAGTTTGCTTTGGTGACAATACCTATACCTCCCACTGATCATCTTGAAAAATAGACTGAATTGTACCTTATCACATTAATTGAGTATTAATTTTAGCTCTGAGTAAATGGTCAAACATAGTTGACATTTAACACAGATCACAGAAGTAAAGATTGGTATCTTTTAAATAAGTTTTAGACTTACCAGACAAAGCATTTTTCTTTCATATTGTTGTCAGGAAAGCTATGAGGAAGGCTCTTTTTTCTTCTTTCTTTTCTTTTTTCTTTTTTTTTTTTTTTCCAGTAAAAACTGAACTCCAAAGTGAACGAGGAGGTAAATTAAGAATAAGCAAGTGAGAAATACAGAATCAAATTGTTCATGTCACACAAACCCTTTGTATCATGAGTAGTGACCCTAGTTGACAGCAATCATGATTTCTCAGTTTTCTCTGATTTTTATGTATTACTGGAAGAAAGCAGTTAGTTAGTATTTGCATGTAGCTCTCTCTCCTGGGTATTACCTCTTCATCTCCTTTCCAGACAAAGGCACAGAGATATTAAGGGAAAAGAGAAGGAGCAGGAGAAAGATGAGAGGAAGGAGAAAATTAAGAAAGAAAATACATTATGTGATGTGATTGTTAATTTCATGTGTCAAGTTGGCTAGGCCATGGTAACCAAATATTTGGTCAGATAATATTCTGGATGTTTCTGGGAAGGTATTTTTTAGATAAGGTCAACATTTAAATCAGTAGACCAGAGAAAGCAGATTATCCTCCATAATATGGGTGGGCCACACCCAGTCAATTAAAAGCCTTAATTGAACACAACTGATCTCCTGGAATGAAAACAGAGTTCTGACAGTAGTCAGGCCTGAAAATCAAACCACAGCTCTCTCCTCTATCTGCTGTCACCTACATAAATGTCCATAGTTCATTTTGGGAAGAACTGGAGAAATTACAATGTGCACTGACTGTATTGTTGGAAAGACCCTGCCTCCTGGCTCTCTGGCTAGCTCATCAGTAAACAGGCTACAGATGTGCAAACTGGGACAATTCCAGTTTCTCTATCGGAGCGACCACCCTCCTCATCCTACACTTCCATTCTTGCCAGGGCTCAGTCGCAGGACCCTGGGATCATGACCCACACCAAACGCAGACACTTAACCACTGAACCACATAGGTGTCCCCATCTTGTTGTGGTTATTAAATACCACTTTAGTTGACTACCTGCCATTTCTGCCTGTAGAAATACTACACTCAATTAACTATCTCTACCACTGCCTGTAGGCCATGCACCACAGCTGTTCTGACACTGGTACTCATTCCCATTATTCTGAATTCCCTCCATCGCATTCGTAGATGTCAGCTCTGCTATCTTTTTTACTGCCTTTCCTGTCATCAACCAGTTTTACAGAAAAGAGCCACCACTTAACATTTTGTGTTGCCAGCGTCTCTCATCAATTCATTTCTGACGGCCTTGGTGAATGGTGTGTACTGTGGCTCCTCCCATGGAAACATTTTTTCTTCCTGAAGCTTCTTTACTCTCCTATGGCAACTCAGCTATGCCTGAGTTGCTTAATGTGGGACATTAATTTCTTCATTCTAGAATTAATAAATACAGTGATATAAGAAGAAATAATGAAATCTTCAGGAGTGTAACCAAACCTTAGTTTTGGAGTTTGAAATTTGGTTGCTTATAAATTAATACTTTAATTCTGGATTTTCTGCTGCACTTTTTTTTTTTTTTTAAGATTTTATTTATTTATTTGACAGAGAGAGATCACAAGTAGGCAGAGAGGCAGGCAGAGAGAGAGAGTGAGAGGAGGAAGCAGGCTCCCTGCTGAGCAGAGAGCCCGATGCGATGCGGGGCTCGATCCCAAGACCCTGAGATCATGACCTGAGCCGAAGGCAGAGGCTTAACCCACTGAGCCACCCAGGTGCCCCTCTGCTGCACTTTTTAGTTGTTGAAAAACCAGTGTTTGCTATGACAAATTTTGTAGATCATAACATTTAAAAATATAAGAGCATTCCAATTAGGGATTAATTTATAATCATGTGATCTATGACCTGAATTTGGTAATCAGTCATACAAGTAAATTTCTATATAGATAAAATATGTAGCTCTACTGGCATATTACGCTAACAAAGGTGTACTAATAATACCATCTGGTTGTTGTTTTCTGAATTTATTATTCTAGTTAAATTTGCAGAATAGTTAATTTATTATTAGATATCCCACTGTCATGTTTATATTGTGTACAATGAAAGCTGATAACTCTACTGATGTCCCATGACAGAATCTTGGGGAAAAAAAAGGACATAAAATATGAGCTACAAATTTCAATATTTGAGGATGGCAGTTGTGAGCGGTCTCCATGGGAAAGCTGTGCAATCCTAACAGTGCTAACCTTAGGAGATAAACCAAAAGATAATGAAATTTTTTCATTCCACTTTTCTATGCCAGTCATCTTACATTAGTTAAAATTATTCAGTCCTGTACAATCTACATTCTGTAAGGGTTCAAACCACACACTTAACATAATCCAGGCAAGAGAATTAAGATAATTCTATCAGGACCTAATGAAAATCTCTTTTTTGGGTTGGGGGACGTAGAGTGGAACTTGGATGACATACATATCTTTTGCATTAAATGAATTAAATAGAGATAAAAAATAAAAACAAGCAAATAAAAAAGAGATTATAAAAGTATTATTGTTCAGCTCTAGCATTACACCTGTTTTTGTTTGTTTTCCCAGCTTCTACTGACATATAACTGACAAAGGGTACAAACTTTATATAAGATGAATAGTTTCTGGGGATCTAATGTACTACATGGTGACTATGGGTAATAATACTATTTTTCATATTTGAAATTTGCTGTGATAAGATATTTAATAATATTTAATGTTCTTACCACACATACACAAAAGTAACTATAGCACTCCTTTTAAAAAGCAAACTTAAAGCTATTCTTTGTTTTTATATTTTTCTCTCAACACAGTTTTAATTTTTCCTACTGATTTTGCACCACCTCTTGTGAAGCAGGATTATATCCGTTATCTCTTGCTGTACAGAGCTTTGTTTTTTGGGAGAAGATCTCAAAACAGTAACTTACTTTGACCAGTGAGCTTTATGCAGGGATGACACATGACTTCTGAGCCAATGGTTTAAGCCAGTGCATATTTTTGCTACCCTTCTTGTTCATTTTCTCTGCCGAAAGAACGGCACACCTCCAATAGGGCTGCACTTTGACTTACATTCTAGAAGGTTAAGAGAGATATTAGAATGCAGTAACAACTCACAACATTGGCATGGGGAGCTTTAGTGAATTCTTTTACTGTAGCAAAATTCACTAATATACACTTCACAATTTTTAAGCCTTTTCTTCTGAGAACTGTACCTAGTTTTTCTTAGTTTTTTTCTGAATTATGAGATTAATTGATATTATTTGACTCACATACTTTGTATATGTCTCCCACTACATACTTCATATTTTATTTAGAAACTAAATTTCAAATAATTAAAAATGAAAAAGAATTCAAAATTATATTTGTTGCCTTATTCAATGCTACATGCCATAAGGTAATTCCAAATTTGCAAAGAAAGGGGTCTTTTCTTTTGACAAATTTATAACCTAATTTGAGATTCCACCCCTATGTTTTAAAAATAGTTAATATGCATGTTAGAAGAATAAAATGTGCAAGAAAATACAAACTTGCACATTTCTTTGAAAGAATTGTCTTTGTTTGAAAGAATTATGTATTAAAAATTAAAAAAAAAAATTAAATGGTGGGGGGAACCTGGGTGGCTCAGTTGTAAAGGGTCTGCCTTTAGCTGAGGTCATGATCCCAGAGTCCTGGGATCAAGCCCCACATCGGGCTCTCTGCTCAGCAGGGGAGCCTGCTTCTTCCTCTCCCTGCTCCTACTCTTTTACTCTCTCTTTGAAATAAATCAATCTTTAAAAAAAAAAAAAAAGTTAAATGGTGGTTTACAATCAGATTATATGTGTTGTAGCAAAGTTCATAATATTTCATTAGAGCATGTTTGAATTTAATAACTCTTTAAAAGATAAGTTGTCTTTAATTTTACATAAAACATTTTAAAACATCAGTATTTATATAGTCTTAAATACATATATGAATCATATATCACAGTTAATTCCTAATATTATTTCATATTATCTAACATATTTTATTTGCTAATAGGCAGTTGCTCACTAAGGAAGATAATTAAAGGGGTTTCTGTTATAGCAACTGAATAGGAAAACAATGAACCTCAGGTCTTAATCACATCATAAAACAAACAAAACTCAAAACAAATCATAGTTCTGAATGTAAGAGCTAAAACTATAAAACCCCTAAGGAGAAAATATGAGAAAATCTTTGTGAGACTGGTTTGGGCAAGTTTTCTTATGATATTACTTTTAATTATCATTCACTGTGTTAACTTCCAGCCCCACAATTACAGCATATACCAAAATATCACTTGTTGAATATCCTGATCTCAATTAATAATAGGTGAGAATGATAATAATCATGAGGCTGCTGTATGCCAGGGGTTAACTAAAATCAAATTATTTCCCACAGGATACTGAGTAATCTACTTCAAAATGCTATTCTGGGGATCTGTTTTTTTATGAATAACCCTGGAACCAAATATCTTGGCCTAGTTTCTCCCAACAAATAGATATCCAGGCAAAAATTTGTATATGTACTACCATTCTATTAAGAACTAATATTCCAGGGAATGGATTAAAGGGGGAAAAAAAAAAAACAAAACCAAACAAGCAATTTCAGAAAGGGAGGTGAGAGAGGTGCATTACTCAGCTTTCCCGGATTTTGTAATAGTTTTGTAAAAGCATCTTACAATAGGTTTTATAAACAACTGCATCAAAGGACAGTCTTTGAGGGGAAAAAAATGAAAAGAATTAATTTGTTTGTCTCAAATTCCCATTTGTCAAGTGTTCATCCTATGGGAAATTATCTCTTCTGTAATTTGGTTGTGCATATATGAATGAATCACAAGATATCACATATCACAAGTCTACAGAGAAGCTTCAAGGTGTGTATATATAAACATAAATACACACACTTATAGATACATACGTGTGTGTGTGTGTGTGTGTATGCATATTTTTGTATATTTTGTATTTGGCTCCTCTACCATACCAGTTCATTGGTTCCCTTGGCATCCACTTGAATTTCTGAGCCCACAATTCTGAACTCCAAAAACTGATTGTTGCTATCAAGGTAAAGTAACCTTTAAAAAGTCCTAGAATATTCAGCCATGACTTTATTTAAGGGTTAGGGTTATTATGAATATTATGAATTTCAACCTCTTTCTATTTTTCCATATTTTATTTTAATTAATAAATATGCATTACTTTAATAATTTACAGAGTACTACATAAGAAAAATTATTGCAATAAATATATTTATTCAATTTACTAAACTCCGAGGTAAAAAATAAGAAAAAAAATGCAGTGGAATTACTATATTTTATTCTTAACAATAACCTCACATTTCAAAAATAAAAATATAAATTACAACAACCGGTTTAAATTTTATATAATTAAATAAAGCAAGAAATGGTAAAAATATTAAAGTCTTAATATTTTCTAGCATCCTAAAATATTTCTTTTATATACAAATTTTATTTATATTTTGTTTTCATTCTTGATATGTTAGCTGTGTCAATATTATACTAATATATTTATTTCATGATTCACAATATGCACCCAATTTCATAATACCTTTCTTTATCTGTGTGTAACCATCTGTATATTTTAAATAACTAGATGTCTGCTGAGAAAAAGACATATCTGGAATCACCCAATTTGAATAAATTACTTTGGAAATTCAAATATATTTTAAAATGAAAAACTTATTATATAAATATTATATTATACAAATATTATATAAATAATGGAAAATAAACTGTTTAAGCAAAAAGTTGTTAATATAAGTTGAAACCATTGGCAGTTAACTAATGCTCATTGTTCTTCCTTGATCAAACACCATGTGTATACTATACATGCCTATGTTTTCGAAACATATTGAAATATTCTCCAAATTATTACTGTTTTTTTCTTTACTTGGATGAATGTCATGAAAATAGCTTTCATAGCTTTCTAAAATATAGAGATTTTCTCTCTTCTACCATTTTCCTTCACTATTTGTAAAAATTTTAACCTAGTAATATATTTGAATTCAAAAAAAAGAAAAGAAAATCATACATAAATCACCAAGATTTGCTCCTAAAATACATGTCTCTTCCTTGACATTCAAGACAAATATCTTCTAGCTTTTGAATATTTTATAGAACTCTTACTAAAAGTTCTAGTTCTGAACCTAAATATATGACTTTGATTCAAAACTAAGGTTATCATTTTCCTTTTGAAGTATGATCCTATATGGGAATATTTACCTTACATCTGATTGATTAATGGCTCTTAGTAGTGTTATCTTGACTCTACAAAATATTTTAAATAAAATTATAAATGATTGGGGCACCTGGGTGGCTCAGTGGGTTAAGCCACTGCCTTCGGCTCAGGTCATGATCTCAGGGTCCTGGGATCGAGTCCTGCATCGGGCTCTCTGCTCAGCAGGGAGCCTGCTTCTCTCTCTCTCTCTCTCTCTCTCTCTCTGCCTGCCTCTCCATCTACTTGTGATCTCTCTCTATCAAATAAATAAATAAAATCTTTAAAAAATTATAAATGATTAATGTTAAAAACTAGAATGTATTTAAAAAAGATAATTTAGGCCAAATGGGATATATATATCCCATATATCCTTTGATCTCCATTCCTTAAATTACCCACATGACCACTACGTATATGTGTATTGTTTGGTTGTTTCTTTGATATTCTTCTCCAATACCAGAATGTGAACTCCGTGAGAGCAGACATTTTGTCTAATGTACTGCTCATGGTGAGGAGACTTCTAAGATGGTTTCCATTGATTTCCACCTTTTTGTTTTCTTACCCTGTGAAACTCCCTTTCCTTAAGTGTAAATTGGACCTGGTCACTTGTTTTTAATGAATAGAATATAACAAAAGTGATAGGATGTTACGTCTGAGGTTAGGTTAGAAACCACTGTGACTTCCATATCGCTAGTCCCTCTCTCTCTTTCTCCCTCTATCTCAGATTCTTGAATTCTTGTTCTTTGGGTCCTTGTTTTGATGAAGCAAGCTGGAGTGGCCTATGTGGTAAAGAACTGAGAATAAATTCTGTATAATCACTAGTAAAGAACTGGGGGTTTTAGTCCAACAACCACTGAGGAACTGAATCCAGAGCCCCATGAGCAAGCTTATAATTGGAACCTTCTTCAGTTATGGTCCCACAGGAGACCAAAGTTCTGCCTATTATTTCTACTATAGACTGTGACAGACACTGAAACAGAGGACCCGGTTAAGTCATCCTAGGGTTCTCGACCCTCAGAAAGTGTGAGATACTAAATGTTGTTTTGATTCACTAAGTTTGGAAGTAGTTGTTACACAGAAGATAAATAATATAGTGCTTTACCTCTCCATAGAGGAAATACTCAGCAAATATTAAGATAACTACATGGAGTTGTCATTTCCTTTTTTTTGAAAAAGCTGAATAATAAAGAAACCAACTGAATATTTGGCATAGTACAATTGAGGCCTAAATTATCTTTTTTAAATAGAATCTAGTTTAAAAAAAATAGAATCTAGTTTTTAATGTTAATCATTTATAATTCTATTTAAAATATTTTATAGAGTCAAGATATATGGGATATATATATCCCATATATCCTTTTTATGGGAAAATAGGGAAAAGCAAACCACATAGATTCTAGAAGAATATTCTAGCAAAGAAAATAGCAAGCCCTAAGTCCCTGAAATAGATGTAAGTTTCACATTTGAGGAAAAGGACCTTGTGGCTGGGGAAGAGTAAGTGCGAAGAAAATGAGAGAAAACAGTTGGCTGTATTATGTAGGCTTTTAGCCTGTGCAATGACTTTGGAAGCTCTTCTAAGTGAGATAGGAACACATTTAGAGTGTTTGCTATGGAGGAATAGGATGATTTAACCTACATCTTTAAAAGAGCATTCTGAAAGTATCTTGGTAATCTAAGCAAAGTTACTCTGATAACTTGGGCCAAAGCAACCAGTAGATATCTTGAGATATGGAGAGATTCTGGATGCATTAAAACATAGAACCAGCACCATTTCTTGACAGATCAGCTCTAAGTATGAGAGAGAATGAGGTCAAGAGTGACTCCAAATATTTTTGCCTGAACATTAGAAAAGTTAGAAATGCTATTCAATTAAAAAAAAAAAAAAAACTGTAGAAAGATCGAGTTGCATCAAGTCAGTTACATTTGAAATAAACATTACCTGTAATATAATCATGTTAAGGGGAACTTTCTCTATGAGGCTGCAATAGGAGAAATAAATTTCTGAGTCATCAGAGTAGAGACTAGGTTTAAAATCAAAAAGGGTCAAATGAGATCACCTGAAGAGCAAGCAAAGATACGGAAGAGAAGAGGGCTGAGAACTGAAAGTGGGAATATCTTAAATATATAGTATTTGGAATGATGAAAGTGATTGAGTAGGATTCTGTGAAGTCATGGATGGTGTTGTGGCAAGCGAAGAAACTAAATGGTCAAGAGAGATTGTTACATCTGGCAAAATGAAAGCCGCTAGTGACTTTGACAAAACCATGATCCAAAAGGTGGTGATGAAAGCCTCTATGGAGTCAGTCAAATAAAGGACTAGAGAAGAGGGGCACTTGGGTGGCTCAGTTAAGCATCCAACTCTTGATTTCAGTTCAGGTCATGATCTGGGGGTTGTGAGATTGAGCTCTGCCTCTGCCTCCCTGCTGGGTATAGAGCCTGCTTAGGTTTCTCCCTCTCCCTCTAGCCCTCCCCTCACTCACTCTCTATCTCTCTCTAAAAACAAGCAAACAAAGGAACCAAGAAAAGGAATGGCGATGAGTTGGATAAACTTTTCAGTTTCAGTGAATAATTGCATAACAACAGCCCAGTAGGACTCTGGAATCAGGATAAGTTTTACCATTCAGGGTTTAGTATTTTGTTACAGGAAATAGAAAGTACACAGCTATCTTAAGACTAAATAGATTTAATATAAATATTAAAACGATAATACTGACTGCTAGCATAAACTGCTAGCAGACGTCAACTCTTGTCAGGTAGTCCTTTTTTCAGTTTGTGCTCTCTCTGGGCTCCAGGAACATTTCTTTAGTTGCCTTGCTGCTCAGCCCTAGGGATGGTAACTCCTGCTGGGTGCTTCAACATCCCTTCTGTGGTATTTTACCCATGTTCACACCTCTGTCTGTTGCTTATTTGAAATAAGCATATAAGGTTGCTAATTTGAAATATTCGAGGTGGATATTCCTTCCAGATAACTCCCTGATACGTGGAATCCACAAATTCTTCATTGGAGTTACTGACTTCAAGATCGCTGGTATTTAATGGCTAGAAAGCAACCACCACTTTATCAATCACCACTTGACAGCAACAAAGCTGGTCTCCAGACTCAGGAAAGCAGGATCCAGCCACAGTTAACGACTCTTTCATTTGCCTCTATATACTCACTAAGATAATGACACGGGACACTCTGCTGTCAAAAGCCTCCAGCTTTTCTGTGACTTTGCTTGCCTGACAGCAATAGCTAAAAATACAAGAAGACACATGCTTTTCCCAGGGCAGCTTCCAAATCTCACATGATGCAGTTATTTGGCAGGACTTATCTGACATATGAAACCCTCATCACAAGAGGGTCTTCGATATAAACCATTTAGCATTCTAGCCTCTGCAGTACTGAAATTTTATAATAGGTAGAGGTAGGGATTGATTCTGAGAGTTATCTCATCATTTACCATACGCACCAGTACTTTGTGATGTTTCTATGATAATTATTAAATAAGGAAGAAATGAAAAGGAAGCACAGAGAAGGAAGAATTACAGGAGACTTTGGGATAGCATGAGACCAGTGTATGAGTATATATTCCATCTATTAATATCATATATAAGATGTCATAAAATGCAAATTTAATGAAATGTTTGCTTTTTAACTTTTATATTTATATCCTCAAATTTTCAAGGTGCAATAAAATTAAAAGCTAAATGAATGTGTGGATATATTTATAAATATGTTTGTAAACTAAGATAATTTGCTTTCAATTTTATTTTCTGGAAATAAAATTGTTCCCTTTGTTTCTTTCCAGTCATCTTTATCTGCTGCATATTTTTCCAGTTTTCTAAATATTTCACAATTCTGTGTTTCCACATGTGAGCATTAAATAAATTGTTAGATTACATTTCTGGGTTTTAAAAATTATTTTTTGTTTTTATTTGTATTTGTAAAATATAGATCCCGTGCCTCTGTGTGTGTGTGTGTGTGTGTGTGAATGAAGCACATTTATTATTTTGGTCAGTATTGTGATTAGAGTGCATGTCATTTATTTTGTTTCATATTTGCCTTTTATTTTTAAAATATGATGTATCTTTCTTATTTTCTGGCCTTCATTAGATACGTTGATATTTGTATGTGTGTGAGTGAAGTAAATTTTGGTGAAAATGAAAAAAACAATTCTTGTATGGTAGCATAAACAAGTAGTAAGACTGAAGTAAATGAAACAGAGTAGTTCAGTGATTATATCAGGACAGACACTTTCCACATTTCAACTCTGCTGTCCTTGTGGGTGAGTCTTTGTCCACTATTTGTTGCTCCACTGTTAATATGACTGTTTTAACTATGTTGATTTTTCTACCTTTCAGGTGGAAAAAAATAAATTGAATAAGGCAGGGGTTACTATGTAGTGAAAAAAGATTTTCTGAGCAATCCTTGCCTTCCATCTCAGTGGGTAGGCATGTTTTCCATTCTTTCCCTAGATAGGTAAGTCCGGATAGGTAAAAGGTTTTACTTACCTGTATTCTATTCCAGGGTTCTTTTAATAAAGGGGAAGTGAGGCTAGATTTTGAAGAGTCACTCTTTAAATGTCTTAATGTATCTGTGTGTGTGTGTGTGTGTTAAATTAAATTTATTTATTTTTAACATAACAGTATTCATTATTTTTTCACCACACCCAGTGCTCCATGCAATCCGTGCCCTCTATAATACCCACCACCTGGTACCCCAACCTCCCACCCCCCCGCTACTTCAAACCCCTCAGATTGTTTTTCAGAGTCCATAGTTATAAATATTATTTTTATTTTAATTTACCTTTAGGAACAAAAAAGGTACTGATTTACTTATCTACTCTACTCATAACCACATTCTTATAAATGCATTTAATTTAGGCTGATTTTCTTCAAGCTCTTCTTTGTTTTTTGTTTTGTTTTAAGTAGGCTCCAGTGTGGAGCCGAACTTGGGGCTTGACCTCATGACCCTGAATTCAAGACCTGAGCAAGATCAGGATTTGGTCCCTTACCCAACTGAGCCATGCAGGCACCCCTTCAAGTTTTGTTTTTGTTGTGGTTGTTGTTGTTTTTTAAGAGGATTTTGTGTGACTTGGGATACTTTATATTATTTTCATATTTAAATAATTATTTAGCTTGCTATAAAATTGAAGTTATTTTCCTGCATTATTTGAAAAGAATAATCCATTGCCCTATTCATTATTATTGTTGATTAATCTCACTTCAACCTGATTCTGTTTACTTTGGATGACTTGATTTTTGTTCAGATGCTTAATGATTTTTCTCCTAGTTTTTCTTTCCTTTTTATTGTTATTAATTTTCCCTTTAATATGGCTCAGTGATGTTTTCATTATTACTAAGTGGAAATGCATTAACTCTTTCATTTTAAACACTAATATGTTTTCTAATATGGGCAATTTCTGGTCATTTCTTTATTTTCTCTCTGCCATTAATATTTTACAATATCTTTTTGGACTTTTTTATATAGTTATTAAATCTAAACTCTCTGCTACCCACTTGTTCTTAGGTACATTACATCTCTTTTTCCTCCCTTCTCCTTTCTGGGATAATTCTTTGGTTTATTATTTTACTTCCCTCATTCCTCCTCTGTGTTGATTTGATATTAAACCCATTACCTGATTTCACTAGTTTTAGTTTATTGTGTTTCTTTTAGGTCAATTAAGCTGTTTGGTATTTTTTCAAAGTTTTTATTTAAATTCCAGTTAGTTAATGTGCAATATAATATTAGTTCCAGGTGTATGAATTAGTAATTCACACTTCCATACAACAGCTGGTGTTCATCGCAAGTAAGCTCCTTAACCCCCATCACATATTTAACACATCTCCCCACCCACTTCTCTGGTAATTATCAGTTTGTTCCCTATAGTTAGGAGTCTGTTTCTTGGCTCGCTCTCTTAATTTTTTCCCTATGATCATTTTTTTTTCCTTAAATTCCACTTATGAGCGAAATCATATGGTTGCTAAGTATCTTTATCCATTAAATTCATATTTCTCTGGGGCTATATGCTCTCTCAGTTGGTTGTGTGTAAGGACTACAGCTCAGGTTCCAATTAATGCACCTTCTGATAGTTCGGAGAATGTTTTCATGAAGGGTGTTGGCCTAAGTTTAGAGGCTTTGATGTTACAGTTTGATGTTACAGTTTGATGTTTCAGTTTGGTTCAACCATTTCCTTTGTTTCCCCCCACACACACACACACCTGTGAATACCAGAATAAACTCCCCTTGCACTCTGGAGAAGAACTGCTTTTTCCAAAAGTTCTATTGAACTGAAATACCCTAGAGCTAAGGAGAAAATTCATGTGAACTGATCAATATGTCTGCTTCTCTTACCCAACTCATTTGGATGCCAAACTGCTAGTTGGCTTGAAGTGACCATTCTACTCCTTTAGATACTATTGCTTCTTCTGCCTTTCTGCCTTTCAGTAGTGATGGGATATAAGCACAATGTAGGAAATATATATAGATATAGATATATCTGTATCTATAGGTAGATGTATATATAGATATAGATATATACATCTACCTTTATTCCTTATTCCTGAGATTATCTCCTTTTGCATTTTAAGGGACAAATCACAAAATCATATAATGGGATCTGATACTTTCTCTCAGATTCTTTCTTTCTTTCTAACCTTTCCCTCCCCCTTAAACTAGGGTCCCATTTTAGTTGTCTTGTGTTTCTTGAGAGAAAACAACAATACAGATTTTCTGTCTTTTTAGGATGCAGAAATGTGACTACTAGATAAACTTTATATAGTAATTTTTAAAACTGCTAGGAACAGATAAAATATGCTAAAAATCTTTAAAGCTCAAAGAGAACATATTTGAATTACATTTTTAAAATGTATTCCTAAAAAATATATATACCAAGTATTTTTTAATGTATTGAATACATTCATACTCAATAAACACTAAAACACTAAATATTGTCTGAGGTGTGAACATCTCTTATAGTTTTGTAGTTTATACATACTGTATAAAAATGCATGCTGCTCCAATTTTTCCTTAAATCTCCCACTTGGCTCAACTGAATTGAAAACTAATCAACAAGTGATTGGATAAAAAAATATTTTGTATTGATTTTTATCACTCATTGAGCTCACTCCAAATTCTCACACACTTCTTTCTGTATGTTATTTTTGTTATTCTTCCAAGTCTCCTTATATCAAAGATAATTTATCTTCTCAATTCTAAGAATAAGAAATGTAATATTTGGACTCAGTCTTCATCATAATTTTGATGAATGTAATTCCAGCCAATGTAACCTTGTTTTAGGGACCTATCTTGTTTGTTTATTTGCTAGCCACAATAAGTTTATTGAATCAAATCATAGCCAGCTGCTCACTAAAGACTTTTATACCACTCATAGGAGTTGCAAGCTTCAGTCTCAGTGGCTTATTTCCTTCTATAATGCAAACAGAACGGAGGAACATTTAATTTCCTATGGATGAAATAATTATATCTTATTAAAACAAGTTAAATATAAAACAATATGTCCAGCTTTATCCTTTCAATTATCACAAAATAAAATTATGCTTTATTTTAATTTTTGAGCCAGAACACATTTTCTGGTCATTGAATATTATTTGTTTTGGGAGAATGAGTTTTTATAGGAGAAGATATGAGGCCATCTGAAAGATTTAATACAAACTCTACAATCTACATACTTCACATTTTTATCTTAAAATTTAAAAAATTGTGTAAAATAGGTTACTAATTGTTTGCTAATATTATCTAAATACCATTAATGTATTAAAAATGTATGCATTCAGTTATTAAACTCACTTATTAGAAATCTGATATGTCTCAAGACTTTGTGCTAAATGCTAAGAATCCAGGAATTGAGAATATATCCACCATCTAGGTAGTAGCAGAAAAAAACAAATACCCATTACAATATAATGAGATAGACATTATAATTAGAATCAGTACCAAACCCTATACAACTATATTTTCATTAAGTGCTCCTATCGTATGAAATAAATTAGTGTTCTCTTAGTGTTATTTTTCTCTCTTGTATATGAAATAGGACATAGGAGACAAAGAGAAGAGTTAGAAAAATATTTCTAAAAAAAGGAATACTTTCGTATTGGGTAAATGTAAAAGAATGTCAGAAAGTAAATGTGTCAGTTACAGAGAAAGAGGCAGTAGGAGAGCATAAATGCATTTCATTCTGGTAGGAGCAGTTGGTGAAGATAAAGTTGTGTAGAATTTAGAGATTGTTTACAGTGAAGGACAAGACTTCTAGAGTGAGTCCAGAAAAGTCGAACTACATTCAAGTTCTACATTGAACTACATTCACTAAGTAATTTAATATCCTTTTAGGAAAGCAGGTTAACAACTGAGAAGTTATTATGACTTAGAAACTTCAGTTTCCAGAGATTTGAAAATGGGTCGGTTAGTGAGAAGATCCAAGGCAACGTCAGGACCTCATGGTAGTTTCAGGAAGAAGTGGTAAATTTTTCAGTCACTTCACACCTGAAGGGAGGGCAAAGGCACAGACAAATATTAATTAACTTCACACAAGACATCAAAAGTGAAAAAAATTCATAATTAGGTGGGAAATGATGTAAATTTTTGCCATGCTGAAATTGTTGTGCTTATAAAGCATCTCAACTGAGATACATTTAGGCAATTAGATGTAATTTCAGAACTTCAGAAAAACAAAATAATTGATTAGCAATACAGGTGTGCATTTTTACAGCTCAGGGGAGTGTTGAAGCAAAAGTTGGGTGGATGAGGTCAGCCTGGGATGACATCAGAATTGAAAAGATAAGGGGATGGATGACTGAGGTCTGTGGAACACTAATATTTGTGATGAATGTAGAGATATTGGCCTGCAGTGTTCACTCCTATCTAAATCTGATTAAAACAGAACAAAACTGAAATTCACTTAAATATGCAATGAGGAGAGCTAAAGAAACAAGGCAAATTATGTCTGATATGCACAATGAGAAGATCTGGGGGAAGTATGTGAGTTATGTCTGTAATTAAAAAAAAAAAAAAGTTTGAAACTATTATCCCAAGACAAAACAAAGAGATAAACCAACTGTGAATAAAATGAACTATACAAATGAAAGCATACATTATGCCAGAGGTTTGTTGCAACTAAATACTCATTTTAAAAATTATCTACTGAAGTTTCCAAGACAAGTGATGACCAAAAAAAAACCAACAAAACAAAAACAACAACAACAAAAAAAACTCATCTTCAGTATTAAGTGGAAATTACCCTAAAATGTAGCAGGGAACCAACCTATACCTAGAACAAATACAGAATAAAGAAATAATTAATTGGGAAGTGGGTGATAATATATGCATTTAAAATAAGTTCAAAATCCAAATGACACTTTTTTTTTAAAGATTTTATTTATTTATTTCACAGATAGAGATCACAAGTAGGCAGAGAGGCAGACAGAGAGAGAGGAGGAAGCATGCTCCCTGTGGAGCAGAGAGCCTGATGCGGGGTTCAATCCCAGGACTCTGAGATCATGACCTGAGCCGAAGGCAGAGACTTTAACCCACTGAGCCACCCAGGCACCCCTGATACTTTTTTTTTTTTTTTTTTTTTAACTAAAGGAAACTTTTTGTACTCTTACTTTTAGTAGACATTCTATTTAAAGAAGTTTTAGGTTCCTAGCAACACTGAGAGTAAGATAGAGAGACTCTGAACATACCTATGATAGAGAGGCATGCATAGTCTCCACTGATCAATATGACTATATTACCATATATATAGATATACCGATATTGTAAGGTTTTACAGGTGAGATACACATGACACCTGGCGAGATAGGCACAAGGCAAGGTTTATTAAAGGCGCCCTCAGGTGGGGTTCCACAACTCAGGAAAGGAGAATCGGGAAGTTGTGCCTGGGAAGGGGTTGAGTGAGATTTTATTGGGCCAAGGCAGGACGGGGCTCACAACCATATTTGATAAGGTTAGAGGTTGGGGGTTGGAAAGTCCCAAAGTGGCTGGTTTCTGTTTCTCAAATAGGTTGTGGTTTACTCAAGATAAAGCGTCCTTGGCAGAGGTCCTTCCGGTGGGAAAGTCCAGAGTAGGGGAAGATGGCGGCCTGGCGGCCATTTTATTGTTCCTCCTGCATTCCCAGGGCGGCTGACCTAACAGATACATATCTCTATACCTATATCTATACTTAAGACACCCCCTAGGGGGTGGAAGTGAGTCATCAAGCACCACTGACTCTTTAGTGGAACCAAAACAGGAAGCAGCCAGGGCCCCCAGCCCCTGGTCCTCCAGGAACACGAGTGGGATCCCACAGCCACAGCAGCAGAGGAAAGAGACAGAAGGTCAACTTCTCACTCTGTCCAAGGGCAGCCCTACAGCGCTGAGTACTGAGCAGAGATGAAGCTACAGGTCCTGCTGAGTTGATGGGCTAATTTTTTCTCCAAGCTTAAAGCTGTTTTAGGAGATAATGTGGGCCAAAGGGAAGAGCCATTATTAACAACTCACCAGAGTGGCACAATTTGTTACAACTGATGAACCTACATTGACACATCACTATCATCCAAAGTCCATAGTGTCCATTAGGGTTCCCTCTTGGGGTACATTCTATGGGCTTGGGTAATAATATGTGTCCAGCATCACGGTATCATACAGACTATACTCAGTGCCCTAAAATCTCTTGCACTTTGCCTATTCATCCCACCCTAACCTCTGATAGTCCCAAATCTTTCACAGTCCTCATAGTTTTGGTTTTCCCAGAAAGTCATAGTGTCAGAATGTAGCCTTTTGAGAATGGCTTCCTTCACTTAATATACATTTAAGCTTTCTCCATGTCTTTCTGCTGCCAGATGATGGGTGAGGCCCTGAGATGGAGGGACTCAGGAACACTTGCCAAGAGAGTTCCTGGCTTTGTACAAGTAAGACTTCAAGAGCAAGCCTTTTGGAGGAAGGGACAAAGATTCAGTAAGTATAGAAGTAAGAAAGGAGCTACTTCACAAAGTAGAAATCTCTCCTCCTGGATGGGCTAGAGGACTCCTGCTTTGTCTCTAATGAAAGGTTTTTTAAGTTTTTTTAATTAGCTAACTGTGTAGGGAGGGGCTTACTCTTTAACTTTGGGTTTATCATTTACATTGGGTGATTATTTTCTCCCTTGTCTCAGGACTGTGAAGTTACCTAGGGAGAGCAAGTTTTAGTATATCTGGCCTTTTTGGCTTTTACTGCTGGAGGACATGGATCTTATGGTTTTCTCTGATCTTTCTGTGGATCTTGTGACTCTTTTCATGATGTGCTGACTTTTAGGTTGAGGGTCAGCTTAAAACCAAAATGGCTTCACTTTGATCAATGTGTCTCTGGAGTCTCCTTTCCACTTGTCAGCTTATTTCTCTTTAGTGCTGAAAGGGGAGAGGAGGTTTTTAAACTCAAAGTATTTTATGGAGTCCAAGTATAAGTTAGATAAAAATTTCAGTGTTCTGGTTAGAAAAGAATGAGCTGGAGGCATCAGGGCCACCTTCATTCTAGGTGATCTCTGAAAAACCCATTTAAAATAATGGATTTAAAAGGAGGGAGAAATGCAAACAAAACTAGGTATTTATGTATGTTATTCAAAGCTTCTGAATAACTTGTATTCTAAAAAATTAGAGCTAAAAAATTATCTGTAAAATATTTTCTGCTTTTATATATTTATGAATTTACTAAGCCATTACTTAAGACATTTATTCCACAAATATGCACGTGTTATTTTAGTCTTCCTTGCTGCTCAACCCTGTTTTAGACTCATAATCTCCACACCTCCAAACTAATTGGAAGTTATCTCATCACACTCATATGTAAATAAACATGGTTATCCACAGATTGTTCATATACACACATACATATTTAGAAATTCTGATTAAAATATCTTCAAATTAATAAACATCTGAATATGAAAATTTACAGATGCCAAATTTAAAGAGAGAAATAATTATTTCTATATGGGAATGTGGCTCCAAAATTTTTCACAAGGAAATCTCAGTACTATGGTTTCAAATCTTATTTAATCTTTTTCTCATCATCAGATTTTAAGCTTGATCACGTTTACAAATGTGTGTATCTGTGCTGTTGCTGACACAGTAGATCAAGTTGAGGAATGATTTACAGGATTTTATTAAGCTGTTCAAGGCTCTCCTTATAATATATTTATTCATGATGACTTGGATTCTGCACTGTCAGCTGGATGTATTATAATCTATCATTTTGGATCAGCAGTGTTTCCAGGTTCATTTTGATTTTGTGTAGTCTCTTTTTTGAGTTGCCATAAATTAATTTTAAATTTATTTCCTTAGAAAGACTTACACACATTCCTGTGCTGATTGAATGCACTCAAATATTTGAGGTATTTTGACTTGAAACCCAAACATAACAAAAAAGAATTCAAATCTTGATAGATGGGGATTTCAGTTCTAGTATTTATGCAACAACTCTAAATTATAAAATTATTAACAGTGATGAATTTAAACATTTTTGTAGTGTGTGAAATAAATACATTTAATTTTGTTTAATAACAATATTTTTCATATCATTTTGAATCAAGTATAGGTATATTTTATTTCTCTCATATCATCAGATAACTCTTTATTTCATATAGATAATTCTGTGATAAGCTAAAATTATTTTATATGCTAAAGTGTATGCCATATATGATATTTATGTTCACAATGTTAAAATTAAAAAGACAGTGTATTTCTGTACATTGTTCATGTCACATTATTCATGTAACATTATTAATGACTTTTTGTGAATCAAACCATCTCACAAGTATCAGTTATTGGCTTGAGATATAAGTTAGGTGGCTTTATTTTAATTGATCTTACATATGATTTATATATGTCCTTCCTCATAAGAAAAGGGTCCACTCTTTTTTTCTTTTTAATTTATTTCTTTCTTCTTATTTATTTATTTATTTTTTAAAAATATTTTATTTATTTATTTGACAGACAGAGATCACAAGTGCCTAATGCGGGGCTTGATCCCAGCACCCTGGGAACATGACCTGAGCCAAAGGCAGAGGCTTTAACCCACTGAGCCACCCAGGCACCCTATTTATTTATTTATGAGGGAGAGGGAGAGGGAGGTACAAGAGGGACAGAGGAAGAGAGAGAGATAGAATCTTAAGCAGGTTCCATGCCCTGCTAGGAACCATACATGGGACTAGATCTCATGAGCCCAAGATCATGACCTAAGTAAAAATCAAGAGTCAATTAATTGTTTAAGCAACTGAGCCACCCAAGTACCCCTAGGATCCACTTTTTCTTTGTAAGCTGCCATGGCTGCCAGTAGTTGTGGGATTATTTTGTAGAATTATTGTATTATTTATGGCTGTATCTGGGCTTAAGACACATTTCATGAACCCATTACAGTTCATAGGTTTTTAGTCAATTAATTTTTTTCCCAAAAAGAGTCCTTTAAAAAAAAAAACAAAACACTGAAATCACATTTCTATTATATCTTATTGTATTTTTAAAATATCTGAGATACTGCATGTCATATGTCATCATGGAAATGTAAATTAAAACAACAATGAGCTACTACCACACACCTATTAGAATGACCTAAGTCCAGAACCCCAGTGGTACCAAGTTCTACTGAAGATACAAAATAATATGAACTCTCATTATGGCTGGCGGGAATTCCAAATGGTACAGCAACTTTTGGGACATTTTGACAATTTCTTATAAAACTAAAGTAATCTTAGCATACAATCTAACAATATTCTTCTTGGTATTTACCTAAAGGAGTTAAAATTTTATGACCATGAAAAAAAAATTGCACATGAATATTTGTAGCAGTTTTATCCATAATTGTCAAAGTTTGGAAGCAACCAAATAGATGAATGGGTAAATACACTGTGATACATCCCAGGGTCGAAATATTACTCAGTACTATAGACACATTAAACGAGAAACCAATATATTATATTGTGTCTCCAATAGCTATTATACATGGTTTCTTTGAGCCAAGCAGTGTAAGAATTATCAGCTTATCTCACTATCAAAACTGAGCTATCCATTTATGGCATTTGGACTTCCCATTTTAAAAAACTTGGGATCTGCAGTGATACAAGAACTCTTCGTGGCAGATAGAAAACACCTCATAAGAGGACACTAAGTTAATAATACTTAACCTGGAAGATGTGGAACACTTGTCTACTTTTGGTTCTGTGTGATAGTGGACTAAAGCAGGCAAAGAAAAAAATATTTTACTGGGTAAAATACTCAATCATTACCATTAAAAACTAAAGTTACCATCAAGTATAAGATCAAGAAGATTACTCTGGAATCTGGAGAATTGGGTCTTTCAGTGTTTATAATACATGTTGGTACATATATTATAAAAATAAAAGTCTTAAACAATGGTAGGATTTTAAAAAAAAAATAGACCCTTTGAGATTGAAAGCCTCAATCTCTCCACCAGCAACAAATTAAACCAACCAAAATGTTGGTAACAGGTGAGGGATAGAATAATCTGGTGGAGGAAGATGAGGAATATCCACTATAGCCATGGTACACCCTGAGGCCGCAGAGACTGTGTTTCTATTTCCCAATTACCTTAAAGTTTTCTAGGGGATTGTGAAATACAATCACCTCAACAGAGATTCTGTGATTGATTGGATGGGTATCTATCCTCTCAGGAAAGAGTGAGTATATTTCGTACCTAAATAAATAGTGATCTTATGTTGTACTATGGGAGCCAATTATAATGTGGACAAACAGTAGGAAATGAGTGGGGCAAGTAGTATATATTATCAACAGTTTTTAATGTGCCTCTTCAGATTCACAGTTCCTCCATTACAACCTCACCATCCTGTTCTGCCTTAGGTGATTTCACAGCTGAACCTCATGTTTTACCAGCAGCCAGGATAGCCAACAAATGCCCTAGAGTTTTTGTTTTCTGAAGGAAACACTGAAGGAGGTAGACTTGCCATGGCATGTTATACAAAGGGGTTAGAATATATTTTAAGCAGCAGAAAAGTTTATTCTTGGGGACAATGAATCTTGTCCATGGGAATTAGGAGAGAGGAAAAGGCTACGTTGAGAAACCCTCTCTTTTTTCTATCACTGGACGACTGATTTGAGATATAATTGATGAGTACAAATGGAAGACATCCTACCAGGCTAAGGAGACTAGAATGTAGGCCTCTTCCTGACTCTCCACTGGGAGAGTCTAGCCCAGCATTGCTTTGATCTCTTTCCTTCTTCTACTCTCTCCACCCTTCCTGTTCTTTCTCCTCATTCTCAG
The DNA here is from genome assembly GCF_022355385.1 of Mustela nigripes. Lineage (NCBI taxonomy): Eukaryota > Metazoa > Chordata > Mammalia > Carnivora > Mustelidae > Mustela > Mustela nigripes. The sequence continues at coordinate 16,549,992 of NC_081568.1, read as the reverse complement.
TTTCCTGGGTGTGTAGTCACCAAATGTGAATCAGCATTTTACTCTTGCCTCATGAACTGTTTTGTTGAAATCCTAGATTGGAAAGTTAACAATTTTATAACATAAAATTGTTTTTCTTTCCTGGAAATGGAATCATTTGTATTGTCCACAATAATTGGCTATGTCTTCACAGCCTCACCACAGTTGATGGTTTTCAAATGTACAGGTTTTGCCAACCAGTATATTGTGAAAAGATATCTCACTGTAACGGTGATATATAATTACAGTTTTATAAGACATATATATTTAAAAGGTGATTGTATATGTTTGTCTATGAGCTCTTTTACACATGAGCCCATACCCTTTTCAATTGTCGGTCTTTTATATTCATTTTAAATTTAGATTAGAGTATACAGAATGGTACCACACTGAAATTTGACCCACATCATATATGGTAAAATTATGTTCTAAAACTTGAATTTCAACGTTTTAGGCACACTTTGTTGAAAAGGCATACCTTCTATAGGGTACTACCATCTCTTAATTCTTTCATATTCCCTGCTCCTCAGAATGGAACACCATTGGAATTTTCAGAATGCTCTACTATTTAAATATTTCTTTCTAGCCCTTGGGGATTTGTGGATTTTATATTTATTTTTTAAATGTTATTTTGCATTATATAAAGCATTGTAGAGATTATATATTATAGTTATAATAAATATTTTTTATTTTTGCATTTGTAGCATTCATATTGTTATGCATAGAAACTTCAAATTTTACTATTTCTCTGAAAATCAATACAAATATTTTTCAAATTTTGCTGTTTTGAAGCATAGTCACATTTTAACATCTTAGCCTTTAAAATCTAAGTCCTAATTTAGGAATTTATCCTAACCAGTCTAATAGTTATGTATATTTATTGCATATTTTCCATATGATTTATTTAATTAAATTAATATTTTCTTTAAAAAATTAAAATAAAATAATATGACACTTGTAACAAGTCTCGTATTTTAAGCCTCTAGTCCAAAAAGTCAGTTATTTTCTCTGGAGTATATTTTATAGAATTTATTTCAGTTTATTACTTTGAAATTGTTTTGTTTTGTTTCTGAAGCAGGTTATTAGATACTAGAAGTGATTTTGTTTCATTCAACTACTGCTTTTCTCCCTTAACATAAATACATTTACATTTTGAAAAGTGTGCGTGTGTGTAGCAATCTTTAAAAATATTTGACTATATATTTAAAGCATTTAGTATATTAATACACATTAGATCAAAGTTCTATAAAATATTCTGGTTTTGGATTGGAAATTTACATGTTCTTTACATAGTTTACTTAGATGATTCTAACAAAATTATTTGAAAATTATATACAAAATATTTTTATACTAAAGTTCTGTTTTCCTTTTTTCAAAGCTTGTAATGAAACTACATTATTTCCACTAATGCATATATCAAAACTATTTTACTAATTCCTCCTTGAAAATGGATTGCAATGGATTTTTAGTATTTCAATGACAAAGATTTCAGTATGAAAAAGTGATAATTTAAAATACACAAATTATAATTTTGAAAGAATTTGTTTATATAAGTTTGAACCTTCATGTTTAGGAAAATATATTTTATTATTTTATTTAAAATTAATAAAGGAAACACAAAATAATAGCAGAAATATGTCACCTGAAAAACATTTTAATAATCAAACCCAGTAGGCAACAAATACCGATGAGGCATTTTAGTGCAGGGTGATAAATTATTAGAATGGAATACTATTAACTTCAAGTTCACACATAGCAATTAAATGCCATGAATCTCTTTCTGGTGCTCTGCTTGTGCTAAAAAAAGCAATTGCTATTTCTTTACTCAGTCTGAGGCTAGTTCTGATTTTTAATTAACATGAAGCCAAGAATTTTCCTTTAAAACACTCTACTCCCAGGAGTGTGCTCTTCCAATTTCTAATGAAAAATAAACACTAGGTCTACTAAGCTTGGTGCTAGTTTTAATTAAGTTCCGTTTAATTTTTCTTTCCACAAATTCCTGGATCAAATATGTGATTGCATCTCTACTATTGAGGGTTTTCTGACTTGTTCTTACATTAACCCAGTATAATATTTATTCTATCAATTCTGCCTTATTTTTCCAATTTCAATAAAAAAGTAAGAGAGGAAGGAGCAGTAAAAGGAGGTTACAAATTATAGAGATAAATCTACTAGTAGATTAACCACATAATTTTGCATTATTGTCTAAGAAAGAGAAAACAAGTTAAGATGGTACATTTCTGTAATGGCTAAGAGGGAAAAATAATAGATAAACAAATAAAACTTTATTAGACATTGTCAATGAAAGACATGGTATTGAGGAAGGAAATCTCTTAGTCTTAAAAAAACCTCTAAAAGTTAAAGTAAGCCCATGACCCCTTAATGAAAAGTGACTGCCTAATTTTTTTACATTTCTCAATTTTTAAAAGATATTTATGTATTTTGATTGATACATGATCTCACAGGTAGAAAAGTAACTGTTTCCCAAAATGGGGCAGAGTGGGGACCTACCCTCTCTCAGTAACTAGCCAAGTAACTAGCTAGAAATATAGATATTTTACTATTTGTTCCTTCTAAAGTTTGATCAACTTAAAAATGTTCTCTGCCCATGAGCAGTTTGGAACATAGTCCTTTGCTATAGATATGTATAGAGGATCAAACATTGGAATTATCACTCTGTTCCTTATACAATCTAATTCTAATACTAGGTGGAAAGATAAAATGTATCATTTCATTTTAAAATTTATGAAAAATTTTAACCATACAGGTGGAAAAGATACACCTATCTACCTAGATTCTAGGTTCTAGATTCTAGACTAGAATTAGTATTATCAGTCTATCACATGCATATCTATACATCTACTAATACTTCTGTTCATTTGTCAACCTAATTTTTCTGATGTGTTTCAAAATAAATTGCAGACATAAATCTACTTCATCTTTAGAGTTCAGCAAGCATGTCAGAAGCTAGAATACACTATTTATTTATACATTTTTTTCCTTTAGGTAAAACCTATATGCAGTGATATACGCAAACTGTGGGTGTACGATTCATGAGATTTTTTTAGTAACACATATATTGTATAACTGAAACTTCTACTAAAGATAAATCCCTGCCACATCCTCAGAAAGTTCCTTCATGCCCTTTCACAGAAACTTCTTGGTTCAACTTCCTCAAAGGTAACTACACTTCTAATTTTTTTTTAACCACAGATTAATTTTGTCTATTCCAAAATTCATAAAAATGGAAACATGTATATTTTCTTATTCTGTGAATTGTTTATAGGTTATTTCAGTTACCAGTTTTACACAGTACAGATCCGAAATGCTAAATACAGAAAACAAAGGCTAGAATTTCCACATTATAAAATATACCTACAACAGTGTCCGGGTTCAGTGTGATAATTTTATGAAAGTTACTTTTTTTAAAGATTATTTTATTTATTTGAGAGAGAGAGAGAACACAAGTGGGAGGAGGGGCAGAGAAAGAGGGAGAGAGAGAATCACAAACAGACGACCTACTGAGCGTAGAGCCTAAAGAAGGGATTGATTCCAGGACCCTGAAATGATGTTCAGAGCCAAAATCAATAGTCACTTAATCTTCTGAGCCACCCAGACACCTCTGTTAATTATATTTTAAAAGCTTTTCCTAGGAATACTTACGTTTAACTAAAGTTCTGGGCCAAAATCAATGTGATATTTTTCTAGAAATTTATCTAAATTTATCATTTCAAATAAGTTTTCAAGTCTATAAGATTATAGTAATTCATAATTTTCTCTCACATGTTAATTGTTGATATAAATGTAATTTTTATTTCCTTTACATTTATAGAAGTTGTTTATCCTTTCAGTGTCTTTTTTTCTTTACAAAGTTTGTCTATTATCTCACAAAATAATTTAAAATAGATTTAACGTCACAATTTTAGAAGTTCTATCTCTCATTTACTAATTTTTTTAACTTTATGTCTTCCCTTTTGAGTGATTTTAAGTATAGTCTGTTTTTTCCCCTAAATTATAAATTTAATACTGAACTTGTTATTGTTACACTGTCTAAGGCAGAATGTAACATTGAATATCCATATATATATATATATATATATATATATATTTATTTATTTATTTGATAGAAGACACATCAAGAGAGGGAACACAAGCAGTGGGAGTGGGAGAGGGAGAAGCAGGGTTCCTGCTGAGCAGGGAGCCAGATGTGGAGCTCTCTCCCAGGACCCTGGGATTAAGACCTGAACCAAAGGCAGGTGCTTAACAACTGAGCCACCCAGGTGCCCCCCCCCGCCAAATTCCATGGATATATTTTGACTTAATGCTACAGAGTTTAAATGTCTAGAATTTCACTGTCTGTTCCATAGATTTTCAAATCTTCATTACGATTTATTTGTCTCATGCATTACCAAAAGCATTTTTAATGGGTTTTATTTAGTTATTTGTGGTGGGAGAGAGAGAGCGCGCACAATCAGAGGGAGAGGCAGGTAGAGGGAGAAGCAGGCTCCCTGCTGAGCAAGGAACCTGATTCCATGCCTCCATCCCTCCATGCCTCCATCCAGCGAAACACAGGTTAGACTGGATCATAACCTGTGCAGAAGATAGATACTTAACCAACTGAACCACAAAGATGTTATCAATTCAAAAGACTACCATTTTAAACCAGCTGAGAGAGAGATTATGGGATTCAGAACATGTAATCAATACCATGATTGTATCTTCCACATAGTTCCAAGTGGTTTCTCCCTAAAACCTAGTCATTCTTACCTTAAAGTTAGCCAACTCACTGGTTTAAGGCTTTACCCATAATCCAAGGCTCTGGCCAATTGAAATTACACTCAGTCTCTCCAAATACTGCATTGTAAAATGTTGCGTTATAACTTTTATTATGTATACAATTATAGGTACTTATACATACATATATGTATGTTTATGTATATATTTGTGAGAGCATATATCTATGGAATGTCAATCTCTATTGTAAACTGGGTCTGGTCCAGTGTGGACAAACACATAGACTTATAGATCTATAACCTCAATTACTCTTACTTGTTGTTTACAAAAAAGACCTTTCTCTTTCTCAGTCTTACTTCTCCCTTCAGTCTGTATTCATTAGTGGTTTTTTTTTTCTTTTATGTTGCATCTTTTTGGGAGGTTATAATGGTTTTTCTTTCTTTTTAATATGTTTCTTGAGCTTTGCCAGCAAAGGAACCAGACCCCATACTCATATCAAAACTGTCTGTGCAGTCTGTCCACGATAAATCCCACTTCTTCAGTGTATCAAGAGTCTTACTAAGTCCACAGGAGTTACCATTACTTCTGAAACATTTCCGTTTAACTCCATGGCCTGGTCGCATCCTTTGTTTTAGTGCAAAGCTGCCATGGACTGAAATGCACTTTAAAGAAAGCTATGAATAAGATAAAAATTTCATACTTCTAATATTTGTATGGTTCTCTTCAAGGAAATCTAATATATGCTTTATTCAGTATTTTATACCCAGTTTCTTCTGTTGTTACTACCTTAGCATCAATATGGTACATTTGTGACAACCAATGAACTGATATTGGTACATCATTATTACTAGCTAGGATCCTTACTTTATTTGTATGTCATTAATTTTTATTAATGTCTTGTTTTATTTTTCTGTTCTGAGATGACTCTACTTACCACATTACATATCATTGTCATATCTTCTTAGGTTCCTCTAGCCTGTGAACTTTCTCAGCAGAAGTTGTCTTTTGATTAGTAATATTGGCTACGTATAACACAAGAAAATGTCACTCCAGAAGTAAAATCCCCAAAAGCCTTATGATTTCTTTATCTAAATTATACCAAAGAATTTCTCACATTGCGACTTAATATCGTATGTGGAGAGACCAAGGTCATCTACTAGTCAATTATCCCACGAACTAATTAATACCATTCACAGCTCTTAGACCCACTGCACTATATCTTGAGTTTACACATATTTAAATAAGTTCTTTTACATATAGTCATGCTCGCTCTTTTTTAGTAAAAATCCTCTGGACTCTGTTTTCCAGATCTTTACCATCAGTACTCTTTATTTAAATACTCTTATTCTTTTTTTTTTTTTTTTTTTTTTTTTGGAAAACTTTGCACTTTCTAGGTTCATTTGTGAATTCACTCAGTGATGCCCTCTTATAACACCCCCCCCCGTAAGTTTTGAATTTCTACTGTCCTTTAAGTGAAAGTAAAAGATATTCCTGCAAATAGTTGCTTTTATTGCCCTGCCTGGTATAGCATTTCAAGGGTCTCCAAGTAATAATAAAAATATTTCCACAATTGTTTACTGTGGGCTACTGGAGTCCCATACTTAAATATAAATTACATTTTCACTGCTGTCAGATTCAACTAATCCAGTTAAACAACGACAGATTTCTCTCAGGACACAGCAAACAATTGTGTGTCTATGTCTTAGTTGCCTGTATGTGGATTTTCAGTTACCTATTGCTGTGCTAGTGATTTCCCTAGAAACTTCCCGAATGGGTTCATTAAGACCATAATTACATTTATTTCTTATAATTCTGTGGTTTGACTGCCACCCAACTGGGTGTCCTTATGCTCTTCACTATTGAGTGTCCTGTGTCTCTACAGTCAGATGTGGCTTCAAGATGGCTTCGCTCATGTATCTGATCTCCTGTTGGGGAGCTGGTAGATGGGCTCAGCGAAACACTGAAGGGCCAGGTCTCTCTCAGGCCTGTTTCATTATGTCCAGAAGGCCTCTTCATGGGTTCTTTCCATGCATTCTCACTGACAGTATTGCTATAATTTTTACTTAATAGCTCAGGGTTTGGGGCGCCTGGGTGGCTCAGTTGGTTGAGCAGCTGCCTTTGGCTCAGGTCATGATCCTGGAATTCCAGGATCAAGTCCCACATCGGGCTCCCAGCTCCTTGGGGAGTCTGCTTCTCCCTCTGACCTTCTCCTCTCTCATGTTCTCTCTCACTCATTCTCTCTCAAATAAATAAATAAAATCTTAAAAAAAAAAATAGCTCAGGGTTTCTAAGAGTGCAAAAGTAGAAACCCTTATGGCTTTACATGCCGTATCGTGGAATGGTCACAGCGCTGCCTCTGCCACATTTGGTTACGGTCTATCACAGGGCCTGCCTAATTCAGTATGTGAACAAACCACACTAAGATTTATGTATTGGGAGACATGGTTTATCATGGCTGTGGTTTAAAACTAACTAATATAAGTGAGAGGATAATTTTTCCTTCTTTTAGATTTCACCAAGACCTAAAACATGGAGGACATGCTAAAAAAGGGGGGAGATTTCCAATGTTGAATAATACAGCAAATGTCTGCTGTATAATGCAACCCTGCTCCTAAGAGGTTCAGGTGCCTCTTTTTTATTTTTATTTTTTTTTTTAAGAGAATTTATTTATTTGACAGAGAGAGATCACAAGTAGGTAGAGAGGCAGGCAGAAAGAGAGGGAAGCAGGCTCCCTGCTGAGCAGAGAGCCTGATATGGGACTCGATCCCAGGACCCCGAGATCATGACCTGAGCCAAAGTAAGTGGCTTAACCCACAGAGCCACCCAGGTGCCCATCAGGTGCCTCTTTTGTATAATTTTTCCTTTTGTATAGTTTTTGTATAATCCTCTAAGAGAAAGAACATATTATTTAAAATATAGTTAATCACTCCTTTTAATATCCAGTTTCTTATCTAGATCCAAGAATTCACTACATTTTCCTATTCATTTCTGTGACACAATAAAAATTTCTAATTGTCAGGAAAAGTACTTTACCATTTCTAGAGCCAGTTATCCCCAAATGATTTGTGAATTTCCTGTCCTGTCGCGTAGTCATTTTTCTGCTCTAATATGCACATGTATCTGGTAATGATTGTGTTTCAATATGAATTTGATAAGAAATACAGAAATCAGAACAAACTGATGGTTACCAGGGGGAAAGGGAGCATGGCAATGGGTTAAGTAGGTATTGAAGATTAAGGAGGTTGCTTGTTGTGATCTGTACACTGTGATGTATGGAAGTATTGAATTATATTGTATGTATGAAACTAATATAAGACTGTTTGTTCAGTAACTGCAATTAAAATAAGATTTTTTTTTAAAGAAATTCTTCCTGGAGCACAATCTGTTCTGTAAGTTGCTTGAAGGCACAATAAATGTTTTAACTATTATTTGAAAGGCATCTATTATGTATCTTTCTGCAGGTATCAATGTTAAGCTTTGTAAAATTTTCAATCAAGACTTTGGCAATCTTCCTAACATAGAGAGTATGCTCCAATACTCTCTAGTCTTCAGTTGGTCACTAAACAGAAAATGAAGAGAATATCTAAGTACATAACATCTTAAGAAAACAAAAACAAATTAACAAACAAAAAAAGTAAAGTATGAAAACAGAAAGAAGTAAGCAAATATGCTAGTTTACCATAAACCCCAGAAATGAGCTTATGTTTTATATCCATTTACTTGAAAAGCATAAAGAAGTAGAAGAAACAAAAAGAAAACTCTTGACCTTTTGACACAGTGAACTAAGCCTTAATAAATATGATCAAATCAAGGCTGGGAATCTGCTCATGTAGGTAAGCCTTGCCTCTTTCTGAGTTGTAGATATAATGAAATAAGATAAGAGAAAGAAGATACATGTAGAGGCACAGAGAGATATCTGTTGGGCCAAAGTTTTAAATACCACAATCAGCTATGCAAAGGCAGTTGAGCTTTTTTAAATACAAAATTCATCTATTTTTCCGATTTAGTCTCCACCAACATACTAATGAGAAATATAATTAATATGGAATCCAAACAGGTAAACAATCCAATTCAATAAAGTGTTTTTAGGAAAAAATATTGTAAGTTAAGTCCCCAATTTTCATAACTTTGGGAATTAAAATTTACAATGATTTAGAGTAAAAACTATTTTTAAAAAAGGCTGAAAGGATTATCCATAAATGTAAATTGTGCTGCTGAATTTCCATGATTTTCCGTACTCATGTTAATCTGTTGTAAGACGTGCTTTACAGTTTCTCTCACCTTTCTTATGTTTAAATTTCTGCTTGAATATGTCTTTCACAAATATTCCAGCTGAGACATTCATTTTGTAGAATGGATGACAGTGAATCTGAGGAGTATTATAGAACCAAAATCAAACTTGATTACAGATTTCAAAATGTCTATATAATAAACAAAGTGAAAATGTTCTGAACCAAAACCACTTTATTTCTAGATAGGAAATTTGTTTTACAAATGCACCGTTTTTAACATGCTCATTAAATATGATTGCAAAGTGAACATTTGAAAGGTAAAGTTTAACAATTAATGACTGAATATGACTGTCAATGAGAAAAATGGTAATATACTGAGATAGATGTGTACACAATTAATGACAATATTTAAATGAAGCTAAAATATAATATCTGTCTATCTGTACTCAAAGAACCAAGAAAATGGAAGCAGTCAGAATTTGAATTAAGCTACAAAAATAAAAGCATTTAATACAGACATGATGATTTAAAGTATTTAATCAGTTCTGAGTAGGGTATCAGACAAAAATTGCAGAGCATTTCATAGTTATTTCCTTGTCCCTTGATGCCAGTTTTGACAGTGGTGTTTGGATTCTGTGGTTTCATTTGTGGCTTCCTGTTCCCAATCTTCCAGATGGTAGCAGAAGCAATAATATCCCCAGAGAATCAGTTCTGTGGTTTTGGAAGTCATTTCTGGAATAACAACCTACAGCTGGTGTATCCTTCCTGTTATACACGGAATTGCATCCCCTCCAAATTTATATGTTAAGGTTCCGAGTACCTCAGAATGTGACTATATTTGGAGATAAGGTTTTTAAAGGGATGATGAATTTAAAATGAGGACATTAGGGTGGGCCCTAATGCAATCAAACTGGTGTCCTTCTAAGAAGAGATCATTACGCAGTGAGATGTATCAGAGCACACATGCCCAGAGGGAAAAACCATGTGAAGAGGCAGCAAGAAGCTGCCATTTACAAACAGAGGAAAGAAGCCTCAGAGGAAACCAGTCCTGACAAAACCTGGATCTTTGACTTCTAGCCTCAGGAAGTATGAGAAAATAGTTCTCTGTTGTTTAAACCACCCAGTCTGTGGTATTTATTATGGTATCCCTAGCAAACTAATATACTAAGACTGCTAACCTAAATTCTTACACTTAATTCTTTCCGATAAAATACATTTTCCTTGGATTAAATACTAACGAGCAATACATTTCATGGTAAAATTAGGTAAGAGATCCCTGAACTGAAAATCTGATATTGTTTATCTGAGTTGGTTGGGTTTATAAGCAAAGATGATTCTGTTCTTTTTGGATAGGGAATTAATAGAGTGTAACACACAGCAGCAAACAGTCAAATTATCGCTAAAGTAGGAGACGATTCTGGCAGAGTGAATGGTCACTGTGTTTGACTAGTACACTTTGAATGAGGAGTTGAAGTCAAGTGAGAAAATTGTGGTGTCTTGAAGTAAAGAGTTGAAAATGGAAAAATGACATCATGACTTAAAACATTTGAAAGAATGGTAAACGCGTAAATAGATAAGTCAAAGGAGAATATTTGAATAGTCCATATGGTGGAAAGTTACTAAGCATCACTTTTCATTAGGTAAATGTATTTTAACCATAGTTTAAAATAAAATGAGATAAAATTTCTAACTTTAATAAAAAGTAGGTACTAGACTAGCCCTACCACCGGACTAGCCCTACCACCATAAATGATTTAAAATTGAATAATATATATTAAGTAACAGTTTCTTGTCAGTGAGTGACAGGGACCACAAGACTAAAATCCCTCAGAGAAGAAAAATTTATGAAGAGATAGCCAGGGCTACCATAGCTCATAGCTTGTGGCAGTTTTTCCACTGAGGGACCAGGAATTGAGGTTCATACAGAGCAGGGAGCCTCACTGTGACTTTCTATTCCTTCTTATTCTGATGGTTGCTTTTATATCTGATATCGTTTTATATGTTTCCAGACAGTCTTTTATCTGTCCTTTTATAACACTATGAAAATTGGTATCTCCTATATGACACTGATCTATCCTTCTAGTTTAGGTTGGGCACCTTTTAATCATTCACATTGAGAAATATCAGTGTGTCTATTCTGGTTCAAATAAAAGTGCCTAAAATGAAATGGTAAAGCAGGTAAAGATTTTCAACCAATCTTGGTGTGCACACACACAAACACACACACACACCAAAATTAGTTAGTCATCTCATAATTAAACATTATTGTCAGTTATAATGAAAGATACATATACAAATATTTAGAAAAAATCTAGTGTTTGCACTTCTTAAGATTTTAAATTGAAAAATGCATGCAGCAAAATTTTAAATTTAATGAAAAAACTTTTCATGAAAGATATTTGTTGACTGATTTATATGGGAACAGCAAATATTTTGAGTTCATTTATTCATGCTATAAATACTTATATAAACCATATCACATCAACTTTAATCATAATTTTATATTCCAAAAATGATCAAATACCCTTCTGCTTCTGGAAGATGTAAATGTTTTAGGAGGCCTTATTTAATTTCATCTTGTATGCATAGCTACAACTTAAACATCTTGAAGTTGTGTACAGATAGATAAAACCCACACATGTAAGGCATATTTTAACTATTTTCCATACTGTTGAAATGGTTTGGTATAAATATACATTCATGATTTTAAAGAAATAATAAAATGATCTGTTTATGCTAAAAAGAATTTCAAGCTTAGTATTGCTGAGCAAGAATACAGTGAATTATCCTACACTTGATTAATCTTAAAAAAAAAAAAGTTGGTTTGATTACTTCTCTGTGACAATTCTGGTGGTTTTCACTTGAGCATCCAAGCTAAAATATTTAAAAGTACAGAACTGAATATATTCACATTGGATAATTTGAGATGGTTATGGATTCATCAACACAATAAAGTTGTGTAAGAAGATAAATGGGAAATTTTAAAGACTCCAAGGACAATCACAGAGGGGATGCTGGTTTTTCTCTCAGGTTCTGTGGGAATTTTACGTAGTTAATGCATTAAGAATTTATACATGCTCAAGTGAACTTCTATTGTTCAGTGGTAAATGAGCTCATTTTGTGTCCTTTCATTTAATTCAATTTAATGCAATTAAATTTAACAAACACTTCTTTTGTCATTCCATTTGCTGCTAAATGCTAGACTATTAGATGGAGAGAGGAATAAGACACTACCCTTGTCCTTAAGAACTAACTTTCAAAAGAAATAGACAAAAAAAGTAAACAAACAAATAAAAACAAACTATGTGAATTTTGCCATCTATATTTGATTCCATTTCCCAGGCATTATGGACTACATTTTCCCAATCAACCCCACCAATTCATGTGGTGAAATCCTAAAACCTAGTATCACAGAATGTGATTGTATTTGGAATTTGGTGATTAATTTAAATTGAGGCTGTTAGGACTGACCCACACCCAATCCGACTGTTGTCCTGACAAGAAGAAGAAATTTGGAAGGCAAAAGAAAAAGAGAGAGAGAGAGAGGAGAGGAAATCTGGAAATAAAAGGGACACCAGGGATGCACAGGCACAGAGGACAGAGCAAGAAGGCAGCCATCTGCAAGCCAAGGAGAATGTCTTCAAGAGAAACCAAATCTGCCAACACCAGGATCTTGGACTTCTAGTTGCCAAAATTGTGAGTAAATGAATTTTTGTTGTTTTTAGTACCCAGTCTATGGAATTTTATCATGGTAGTCCTAGCAAACTAATATATCAGGTGAAAAAATATATTTAATGTATACAACTATTTAACATATATTTGAGAACCTATTGTTCACCGAATTCTTATATAAAGCAATTTTATATAAATTATATAAATTTATATAAAAAGATTTATATAAATTTTATATAAAGCAATGAACAAAAAATACATCATGTCTGAGTAATAAATTTTAACATCTACTCAGTGCAAAAAGACACATGCTGAATAAATAACAGTTTTGATGAGTGTGAAACATTTGTGTCGGGTTTATTGTAAGAAAGGACAACAGGAGACCTAAAAAAAGATTATTATGGCACTTTTCCATTACAGAGTTATTCCTGAAAGCCATATTTAGGCTACATAAGGAAGGTGGCAGAGGAGGAGAGCTTCTTTGTAAAAGAAGTCTAAGAGAGGAGAAACCATTGAATCTTGATTAAACCGAAGCCCAGTTGGACAAGTTATGCAGACTAACTGAGAAGAAAAAGGCAAGGAGACAAAGTTGAGAGAAAGGCGGGTTGGAAATAAGGATGGTGTAAGGGGGCCACATTTCTCCTTAACATATTCAAATGTCAGAAAAACGTTTTTCAACAAAACAGTTTCATTTTTTTAAAAAATTGTATTTGTTGTTTTTATGGAGAATGGGAAGGGGTTCTCAGCAAGCCAAATGTAGATAATGGTGGGTAAAGTGATAAAGTGATACTTCAGTGGAGGACAACGTGGCTACAGTGAAATAACAAAGTGGAAAATGAAAAATAAAGTAGCCCTGAGAGTGGCGTCACTTACTGAGAAACACATGATTGGAGGAGTGTGAGGTGTACAGGGCTTTGCCATTTATTACCGATGGTTGGATCTTGCATAAATGTGCATTTCACTCAGTTTTAATTGGTCGTACTAATGCAGATACTTAAATTTCCTCAAACTCCACTTTATCAGGAATACTGAGTACCACAGTTTGCAAAAAAGTCCCACCTTTCCAAAAATGTTAGGAGAAACGATGCTGATGCCCACCAGATTTCTTTACATGTGTCTTGAGAACCCTGTGAAAAAAATTAAATGGCTCATGAGGACTAAGTATTGATTACTGTAGCTAGAACATATTCATGCATTTTATCCTCCACATTATCAGACATGATTACAGCTATTCAGGAAGTCCCACAGACTTGGTGAATGTTTCCTGTTTCATTTTAACACTGCAAGGAAACAAAGCAAAATTCACTTTGTTATAGAGAGTATTATACATCACCATGACCATTCAGGTAATGTATCTAAATGCTCAGCTATATTGAATCCAGAAACCAGATTTCAATTTGGTCACTATCAAAACAAAATTGATTCATTATAGTGATGATATCATGAGAAATAAGTCAAGAGAAATGACTCAGAGAAATAAGTCAGAGAAATAAGAGAAATAAGTCAAGAAAGAATTTAAAACTATAAAGGCACATAATAGTAGCAGAAGATGGTTCATTAATATGGCAGAAACAGAGGTCTCAGTCCAATAGCTACATTGAGTGAATAACTAAATCTGAGACTTGAGAAAGTTAATGCTGAGAAACTGAATGATAATCCCCTTAAACTTTCAATAAATGATTCTGGAACAATTTATTTGATTGTCAGCTCCTAGTGTTACATCTAGATCAATCAAACTATCAAAGTACAATAGTTCTCTATGAAGCTTAGACAGAAAGCCTTGGGTCTCTAGAAATGACCCTAGTGATCTATGTGACATCTTTTCTGGAATGGTAATTATTGGGACTCCTAATTATGTTTACTCTTCTAAGCAAGCATTGCTAGGCTGTTTGAGACAAATTTGAACATAATCTCTCTTAGACAGATTAACCAGTTATTTTTACAGCCAGTTAGTGTTCTGCTCATCTAAGTTCATGGCTAGTAGACCATATTACTCACTAAGGCCCCTGAAGTATCAAGGTTTGAAGTTGAAGAGTCTGGATTTAGCCTCAGATCCTGTGTGATCTTTTAGATCTATCATAGGTGATTACAAGATTTTGCCTGAAAGTCTTCATGGGGTAAAGGGAGGGAAGGAAGCTGCCCACCCACATCAGTTTTGGTGCACAGCAAGTGCACTGTGGTTTCCAGTAGAAGTTGCAGTCACATCCCTCAGATCAGTTATGCTCATACACCTATATGCATCTCTAGCCTATGTACCTCCATTCAGAGGACTTCTTATACTGAATCTTATCTAAGGCACTTTCTCCACTCTGACTAAGTAATTTCTTACTAAAGACAATTCCAAGAAAAGAAGCCTGCAGAGCAATAGCTATCAGGAACATAAGCAAAAACAAACAAACAAACAAAAACAACCAAAAAAAGCCCTTAAAAATATTTAAAAAAAGGAATATAACAATCTATTGAAAGAAATATGTATCTTGGCAAAGCATGATTTTGTTTCAGGTATGGAAAGATCATTCAACATTTAAAAATCATTGGGGTGCCTGGGTGGCTCAGTGGGTTAAAGCCTCTGCCTTCAGCTTAGGTCATGATCTCAGGGTCCTAGGATCAAGCCCCACATAGGACTCTCTGCTCAGCGAGGAGCCTGCTTCCCTTCCTCTCTCTCTGCCTGCCTCTCTGCCTACTTGTGATCTCTATCTGTCAAATAAATAAATAAAATCTTAAAAAAAAAAAAATTTAAAAATCACCCATTGTTATCAACCATACTAACAGTTAAGGAATAAACATCAAATGATCATATGAATTAATGCAGAAAAATCTTGTAACAAAATCCAAAATTCATTCATAATGAAAATTCTCAGCCAAGTAGGAATAGAGAGGAACTTCCACAATTGGAATAAAAATATATATATACAACCGTAAACAGTTATAGCAACACATTATCCATAATGGTGTGAAATTAGATTGCAATCCTCCAAGATTTTCAACAAATGGTATTGAAACAATTGTACATCCAAACAAATTACCCTATGTAGAGATCTTACAAGTTATACAAGCTTTAACTCAAAATAGATCAAAGACATAAATGTAAAATGCAAAATTATAAACTTTTATAAGGAAACATGGAAGAAATGTTACATATCATTAGGCTTTCTGGTGAGTTTTTAGTTACAATATCAAAAGCAGGCTATATGAAAGAAATTACTTAGTTGGAGTGTTCTAAAATTAAAAACTTCCATTTTATAGTAGACCCTTAAAGAATGAGTAAATGAACCATAGGCTAGGAGGAAATATTTTTTAAATACGTATTTTGCAATGTTTTCTGCACAAAATATACAAAGAACTCTAAAATTCAACAGTGAAGAAGCAAACATTCCAGTTAATTCTGGGGGAAATTCTGAACAGACACTTCATCAAAGAAAATATACCAATGGTAAATAAGCCTATGAAAATAAACTCCTTTATTGTGATGAAATGTAAATTAAAATGGCCATGAGATAATAATATACCCTACTAGAATGCATAAAACCCCAAAACTGACAATAAAAATACATGGCAAGAATGCAGAACAAGAAACATACTCATTAATTACTGGCAGAAATGCAAGGTGGGCTTGGACATTTTGACAACGCAAAATATGGTCTTGCCAGATTATCCAGCAATTGTGCTTCTAGGTATGTACTAACTAATTTGAAAACTTTTGTCCACATAAAAAAACTGTAATGCAAATGAGTATAGCAATTTTATTCGTAATTGCCAAAAACTGGAAGCAACAAAGATGTCCTTCAATAGATGGATGAATAAACTAACTGTGGTAAAACCATAAAATGGAATATTATTCAGCAATAAAAATAAATGAGCTATCAAGCCATAAAAAGACATGGATGAATCTTAAATGTATATTCCTAAGGAAACAAACCAGTCTGAAATTCTACGTACTGTGGGATTCTATTTATGTATTATTGGAAAAAGGAAACACAATAAAGACAAGAAATAAATAACACTTTACAGGATTTGAAGAGTAGGTGTCTGGGAATAGAGAATGCATGGGGGGTTATTTAGGGTCGTGAAACTATCTATATAGTGCTGTAATGGTGGAAACATATGATGCATTTATCAAAATGCATTAAAATTTACAGCATAAAGAATAAACGTTAATATACACAAAACAGTAAAAAGCATTCAGTAGGTCAGGTGATCACATAATGGAATGAAAATGCTACAGAAGAATTTAACTAAATTACAAGTCTATGAAGAAACTTTATTGAAAGTGGTGGGAAATAAGATTATTGACCTAAGTAACTTTGAAAAACAGTGAAATCTATAATGCTAAAGCCAAAAGGAACTGCATGAAATAATTATTCTCCAGTTAATAAAATTGTTCTCCATGGAGAACATTTTCAGAGAAGCAAGAATAGAAGCTTACAGGAATTAAAATAAAAAGTTAAAATAAAAAAAAAAAGAAATAGAAGGCTATAGCAATCTATGTAGTGATAAAGTTTGAGACATCAGATGAAATTAGGTTTATATTAATTAGATTTGTGCCATCTCTATATATCTAGATATCTATATCTCTATTTATGTTACATAAATGAATGTCTAATCTATATGTACATATGTATGTGTATAAACACATGTAAGTCTGCATATATAAATGTGTAGGTAGATGATAGATAGATGATGGATAGATATAAAGTACATGTAGGTGGGTTAGTATATATGTATGTATGTGTGTGTGTGTGTGTGTGTGTGTGTGTGTGTATTCCCTTACCCTGTTGGCCTGGCCTGGAAGACTTGAGGAAGTGATACCTCAGTTTTAATGAACACACTGAGCAACAGATACTGGTTTCTAGTACCATTCTCCAAGAAAAGAAATCAGACAATGACTTTGGAGAAATGGCTGATTCTAGGGCGTGGATGAGCTTGGAGCACTTTGAATTGCCAAAGTAAGGAAGTGCTTACTGAGGTAAAAGAAATAATAATGACAGTAATGTCAAGGAGACACAGAACCAACAGAAAGAAGTCCCAATAATTGAACTTAGAAAATCTAAATAACAATATAATAGTATTGCATTATAATCCCTAATACAAAATATATATCCAGAAGTCCATAGTGTTATAATTAAATGACTCAATAAATAAATACGTGGTGTAAAATAGATGCATTTTTCATATAGAAAATTTCCAAGTAATTGATGTAGATTATTTGCCTTTAAAGAGATAGAAATAGCTCCCCATGCCTTAGGTGTGGGCTATCCATAATGACTCTATTACAAACTGTATAAAATGGAAAGCAGGGCAAAAAGATTAATATAACAGTAGAGAAACATGACAAAAACACTAGGTAATCAGAGTTAATACCAGAAGTGTTAAGCCATGTTTTGTTTGTTTGTTTGTTTGTTTTTAAGCCATGTTTCTAATATGCAATCTTGATTTAGTATAACGCAGTGACATTTTATTTCTATAGTTTCCTCCCCCAAACCTCAAATTCCAGTCTATTAATGAGAAAAAGTGTCAGAAAAATACTAGTGGAGGGCCATTCTAACAAATGCCTGACTAGTTTTCTTGAAAACATCAAGGTCAATGAAAACAAAAAACTCTTTGTGACCATGATAGCTGAAAGGATCCTAGGGAGACATAACTACTAAATTTAATATGGTTGGGAGTCTGGGTGGCTCAGTGGGTTAAAGCCTCTGCCTTCAGCTCAGGTCATGATCCCAGGGTCCTGGGATCGAGCCCCGCATCGGGCTCTCTGCTCAGCAGGGAGCCTGCTTCCCTTCCTCTCTCTCTGCCTGCCTCTGCCTACTTGTGATCTATCTGTCAAATAAATAAATAAAATCTTTAAAAATAAATAAATAAATTCAATATGGTATCTTGGATGGGATCTTAGAATTGAAAAAGGTCCTTAAGAAAAAAAATGAGTAAATCTGAATAAAGTATGAATTTCAGTCAATAAAAATTCATCAAGATTGGTTAATTAATGGTGACAAATGTACTGTTCTAATGTATGACAATAATAGGAGAATCTGAATGTGGGATTTATGGAAACTCTTTGTACTCTCTTTGCATTTGTCTTTTTCTCCTTCTCCCCTGTCTCTATCTTCATGTCTATCCCCATCTCCATCTCAATCCCTATCCCGTTCCCCTCTTCCTCCCCCCCCTCCTTCTTCTTCTTCTTCATAGCTCAAACAGAAAACATGTCCAGTACAATACATCCTTAAAATGAGAAATGCTGATAATTGTTTGAGTTTGTTATTCAGAAATCCATTTCATTTTAAAACTTATTCCTTCTTCTTAGAAATATACACAACGGCAGGTATGCCAAGGTTATCCCCATGAGTTTTCAGTATCACAGTCAGGGATAAGAAATCTGAGTTAACATTAGGGGGGGTAGGAATTAATTGTAATGGATTGAAAGGATGTACACAGATGGTTAAAGAATCCATAAAAGGAAATTATCACTCCTTATCTGACCTAGTTTCACAAAGCAAGATAATGATTTTCTTTGCCATTTCTTTTAGATGTGGTGCTGAGTTATGTTCATGGTTGAGAGAGGTCCAAGATGAATTTTTCATTGAAGAGGAGAATCTAACTGAAGCTAAATTATAAGATTTATCCCCAAACTACTTAAATCATATAGAGATAAAACATTAAATAGGATTTCTTAAGAATTCTCCTGATTACCATCAGGTGAATTTATCATTTTTGCAGAATTTTTTTGGCTATTTTTTATTAGGTTAAAAGAAATACTGTCTTAGAATTAGCCCGTATGGTTTATGACCATCAGTGAGCAGCTGTTATATTATATGACTTTGAACCAGGATGACATCTTTTTAGACAACTGCATGGGTACAAAGGCAAAAACATTATCCCTGCCTCTTCTGCATTGTTCTTAGACCACATGTAAGTATGGATGGATTGTTATACCAATGGCTGTTGAAGGAACCAGAATATTGTCCAAAAGGTTGACTATTGAAGTGATATAATGGCTATAGATCTGTGATTTACTTCTGGAACTTCAGAAAAGACAATTATGGGAAGCCTCTTTTGCATATTGACTGAAATGTGTCTTTAAACATATCTCTTAAACAATTGCCCATATGACACATCACTTGAAATTTCACCATCAACAAAAGTACTCAGCACTTTTGATGAGTAGCCAGCATTCACTGGCCCAAAAGCAGTAAGATGTTCTTGGGGTTTTGGAAACTGGATTTGGTATGGACCAGAAGTGGGAAGGATTTTTCTGTAGGCTCACCTTGGGTATGATAAGGACTTGTTAACTTAGATAAGGACAGAAAAGGGAGCTGTTTTCAAGGAAACTGGCCATGCTCAAGCAGCACACCTTGACAGAGGAAGAAAAGTCCGATGGAACTGATCAGATGAGCACATGGCTCAGGCTCTATGTGTGGAGACATTTCTGACCAGCTTAAAATTGGCAAGCCATTGCTAAGTGTGAGCAAGTACTCAACCTCATTTATCATGACCACATGTTTGTTAAGTTAGAGAGTTGAAATTTGCACCTTGGAGTCTCAAAATTAGATATTGCTATTGCTTTGAATGCTACATTGTTTCCTGTAATAAATTCTTTCTTTATACTAAGTCATCTTAAGGCAGAGGGGTGCCTGTTTTGTGTCAGGAGTTTCACTGTAAATCTGAAACTAGACCTCTTCAGTCCATTGAGCAGAGTGGATATTGGGGTTCTACAGCTAGAAATACAGCCATGAATGGATCCAGTAGTATCACATCAAACATAATCATTTGTGCCATAATTTATATTGAAGTCTTCTTTTTTGTTTAAGCAAAAGCTTTAGAGAACAGCAATACGTATGCTGAAATATGTGCAGATCATAAGTAGATATATGGATGAGTTTTCATAAATTAAAATTCTCTGTGGCCAGCATCCAAATCAAAACATATAATATTTTTAGTATACCAGAAGTTTTCTAGTCATTATCGCCCTTCAAGATAACTCTTGTTCTGATTGCTAATTGCATTAATTTGGTCTGCAATTGCTCAAACCTTCTAAAACTGGATGATACAAATCATAGCCTTCTGCTCTTTGAAAATTTCTAGCACATTCAACCAACCCAATTATGTGGAACAACAAATTGTTTTTCCTCATGACTATATAATATTCCACCGAGTGAATACACCATACTTGATCTCTACATTTGGAGAGCCATTCTTTTCATTATTTGTCTTAGGTATTCTCAAGAAAGATGATTATTGTCCTTTTATCTCACATTGAGAAATAGACAAAAACAATTTTTATTCCTGAATTCTTTTTTCTGAAAAGATGATTTTTTTTTCTTTTTTGTAGCTCTCCCTCTTATATGTAGAATGTTCTTCCTACAAATTAAGTTTGTCTCAATTTCAATTGCTGCCTCCCTTATAGTGGCTCAAAGCCAAATTTTCCATCCTTCAGCATACTTAACACTCATCATGCGCCTAAGATGGATATTTGGATTTGATGAAGCTTGATGCTATGTTTTTTCTCACCCATCTGTTTTTGTCTCTTAGTTATTTTTGTTATTGCTCTTTTGCATTTGGGAAATTCCCTTCCTTTTCTGTATAATTTACAAAACATTTACAAATAAAGGTACTGATACTTTATATAATGTACCTTTTTTTTTTTTTTGCAGTGTGATAGTTTTTCAGACTATTTAGCCAACCAAATTTCAGAAAGAGAAATTCTTCGCAACTTCTTAAGGTTGTCCATTTTACTTATGTTCCCATAGAAATTGTATAGAGAAATGCAAAAGTTTTATCTCTGGCACAGGATTTTGTAAATAAGTTATTTTAAAAATATATACGTCGGTTAGTTCTTTTTTCTAATTTTATTATTTGCTTAGTTTTTTATGGAAACACGAATACTTTAGTATTAAGTGTTTTAAGAATAACCTTATGTTGATTGTAAAAACTGAAAATCTTATCTACCATCATAATCACTGTACATATTTTCCATGTAGATATCAAGATTCTTTTTCTTGCTCTAGAGATATTATGAGAATCCTATGAAAGCTTGCTGCATATGATGTAAAATATGCAAGTAGATTACTTTATTCTCATTTTAAACTGAAGACATTGAAATACATGCACACACAAAAAATCCAATGAATTGAAAATTCTTAATATTCCTCAGTAAAATATCTTTGTATTGCCTAGATATAAAATATGTTTTAAGATAAGTGTATGTTTTCTATTTTTAATTGAAGAGACTTTAAACACTTTACATATGAAAATGTAGAGAAAAATGAACCAAATTATGCTCCTTGAGTGCAAATATACTGCTTTAAAATCTTGTGCTTCTAGTTGTTTAATCTCTGAACGTTCCATTTTGATAAAAAACTTTTTGGATCATTAATACCATTTCATAATGACATTTCATAGTCTAATCAATACTGGAAGAACATGTGAGCAATTATTCATAGTAATATGACTAAAATTGCTAATGACAGATATAATTGGCTAACTACCGCTTATTGACCTCCAGGGGTAAATGATCAAAGTCTTCAAGAAAATAGTGCTATTTCAAATAGCATTCCATATAAAATTCCCTTTTGCCTTCAAGATCAGTAGGACACCAGAATCTATAAGGATTTGCAGGAATACAAATGTATTCCTTTTTTTTTTTCTTTTTGCATTTTCTATCATGTTGTCCTTATTTGACTGAGAATACAGAGTATACAAAGATATGTCACCAGGAATTGAAATTACATAATGAACACTTCCTTGAACACTTTATTTTTTTAATATTTTATTTATTTACTTGACAGAGATCACAAGTAGGCAGAGAGGCAGGCAGAGAGAGAGGGGGAAAAAGCAAGCTCCTCGCTGAGCAGAGATCCCCAGGTAGGGCTTGATCCCAGGACCCTGGGATCGTGACCTGAGCCAAAGGCAGAGGCTTTAACCCACTGAGCCACCCAGGCGCCTTTTCCCTGAACACTTTAAAAGAAATTATTTATAAACCATTTATTCAAACACCAAATGAAAATACCTTCTAAAACTATGAATAATTCTTGAAATATTTTGTTGAATACCTGCTTGAGTTTATGTATACATAATTTTACATATATATATACATATACACACACACACACACACACACATATATATATGTCTTATAGCTTTATATATATAGCTGTAAGACCAAAAGATATTAATAGATTTCTTTACATTTTGAGAAATTGTAATTTTGCTAGTTCTAATTAATATAAGTGGCTTATGTTCACCATAGTATTATATTTAAGTATAAGATAGATAACCACTTGAATTTGAAATATACTGGAACATTTTTGTAAGAAATAATTTGGAAAAAGCAAATAATTAGAATTGTGTATGTTTGACTGTGTGTGTGATTACAAACTGGTTATCAGAGATGAATTTTTGATAAAATCTGAAGTAGACAATTCTAGACAATTTATTGATTGCAAGATATCATGTACATACACGACATCCACCAGCCAGTAGTACAGAAGCATAATTCAGAACAGATATTGACACAATGATCTTATACAAGCAATTAAAAATCTGGCTATGTATACTTCTGTGGGCCAAAGGATTATCATCTTCTTTCTTAGGGCAACATAATATAAGTAATTAAATGAAATCATATTCATTTATATGTTTTATATATTTTTATAAATGCATTATTTATATGCAATATATTAATGAATGCATATAAATTTGAATCACATATACTTTTTCCATTAGATTGATATTATAATATTAATGCATTTCTGAGTTTGGGGAAATAACCCATAATTTGTTCTTTGTGTACTTGTTTTTGTATATCTATATATAATATCAAGAACCAAACTTAAAAGTAAATTAAGAACATAATTCATTAATGTGATTTCACATTTAAATAAACTTTTTAGGAATGTTTATTATGAATTGCCATGTTATATCATTGAAGAAATCATGAGGGTGGAGAGACAGAGAGGCAGATACAGAGAAAAACACACGGAGACAGATATGTGACTCTTCTGACCAACTTAAAACTTTTTCTCATTACATATTTATTTTCTTCATTTTTTTTCAATGATATATTTGAATCTGTTTTCAAATGGCTTATTTTCTCTTTTCCCATTCAAATACCATTTGAAATGTGTTCACTTGAGTTCATAGTTGCTTTTCTGTCTCCTGAGGGTTTCCAAAGGAAATCTTGGAATTGTGAGGTACAAAATCATAGGCTGTCTGTCTTCTATAGAAACAAAAAACTATGATGTATGGGCCAAGAAGAGGTAGCTGCTTCCTTCCTTCCTTTTTTTTTTTTTTTCCCTTACATACATTTCTCAAGTCAAATATAGTCAGCATTTTCCCAAAATATTATCTGATACTTTTATGGCAGGAAAGTTTTACTATTTTGTATTCAATCTTTTAGGTATTTTTCTAGGATTGATAAGATTCTTGAAGCCAAGAATTTTAGCAAAATAATTAGACCTCTTTGCATCACCCCTGCACACTTAATAAAATGGCATGACATAATATCTTACAAAAAAGTTATTATTCTCTGTGAAGATAGTATTTTCAGCTTGGGTGGTGAATGATAGACTACTTTCTACACATCACCAGAACTTTCAAGCAAGGATAAGGAGCTTCAGGTTACAAAAAGCTGTTCATTAAATCTTCTCAAATTCAAGTAGTAAAATAGATAAAAATAGTATATTTAAATACATAAATATGCATAATAATTTTATTTTCTTTCTCAAGCAAGGATAAAGAGCTTCTGGTTACAAAAAGCTGTTCATTAAATCTCCTGAAATTCAAGTAGTAAGATATAAAAATAGTATATTTAAATATATAAATATGCTTAATAATTTTATTTTCTTACTGCAGTCATTGAAGAATTACTAAACACAAAACTCTCAAAGCAAAGTCAAATGTATTTCTGATAATGCTACAATTTGAGAAAGTCTGAAAAAACATAAATTGAGACATATTG
Source organism: Mustela nigripes (assembly GCF_022355385.1). NCBI lineage: Eukaryota > Metazoa > Chordata > Mammalia > Carnivora > Mustelidae > Mustela > Mustela nigripes. The sequence continues at coordinate 16,525,386 of NC_081568.1, read as the reverse complement.
TATAGATTATATATAAAGCTGTATTGTTAGAGAGGAAGAAAAAACAATAATATGTTCTTGTAATATTGTCATAGTTGGGGGCACCTGGATGACTCTGTCAATTAGCCATCTGCCTTAGGCTCAATTCATGATCCTAGGGTCCTGCAATCCAGCGGACATCAGGCTCCTTGATGACCAAGGAGCCTGCTTCTCCCTCTGAGGGTCTCCCTGCTTGTGCTCTCTCTTTCTCTCACATAAATAAATAAAATATTTTTTAAAATATTCTCAAGGGGACACCTGGGTGGCTCAGTGGGTTAAAGCCTCTGCCTTCAGCTCAGGTCATGATCACAGGGTCCTGGGATCGAGCCCTGCATCTCTGCTGAGCAGAGAGCCTGCTTCCTCCTCTCTACTGGCTTCTCTGCCTACTTGTGATTTCTCTGTCAAATTAATTAATTAATTAATTAGTTAATTAAAAATATTCTCAGGATATACTATGCTACATATTCTTATATGTTAAGCACTATTCTTGTGTATTCTTATATGATTTATCTATTTTTACATGATTTTACAGCATTTGGAGTCAGGGATTCTATAATGTGACTAAATTCTACACATACCTCTCTATCTTTCAAGACCTTAATACTCAAGTACAAATCGAAGAATGAATAATATATTTAAGATGAAGAAAGAAAGAGAATTCAATACTCTTAGTCTACTGTTATCACCACTGAAATTCTACTGTTGAGTGTATCATAGGTATTTAACACTTGTAATCTATTGGTTTAAAAAATGTAAGTGCTCGGGACAATGTAGGAAAGAAGATATCTGTTTATGAGAGAATAAATGATAAATGGTAAATTGATTGATAACATAAGGTATTTAGGAAAATATTTTATTTTTATAGTGAAATAAACTCAGGGTATCATTATTTTTTTTAGTCATGCAAAATACATATTGTTATGTTAAATGTTTGAGGGAGATAGCAACTGAACAAGCATTTACTTTATGTAAATTAACTATTTATCTAAAACCAATCTGCCATTCTTTATCCAAAATATTCAAAACTAGGTGCTTTTCAGAATTCAGATTTTTGTAATGAAATAATTTTAGAACAGTGCATAGTCCATGTATTACTGATAGCTCAGGTGGGGTCTGGAGCATTATTCAACATCAAAAACATTAATATTTACAATTAATGTGATTTTAATATTAATAGTATTAAAGTTCACTTATCCTTTATTTGTAAAGTAGTACATTTTTTTTTTTAATTACAGAATAATTTTAGACCATAATTATATCTGGGAGAAACTTAGCATGTCTGACTACATGTTGCTTTACTGCTGTGACCTACAGCTCAGACTCCCTGCGTAGAGGCATAGTACAGCTAAGATTTGCAAAAACTGCTCTTAGTCGGAAATCTACCTCACCTCAGGTAACTATGCTGTGTTTAAAATTTACAGGAAAAACATGACCAGATCCCTGTAAGCAATGATCAACTGACCAAGAACAAAGAAATTACACAAACTTCTTGCAATGTCTATACTTCCATTATCTTTTGACTCCAAACTTCTCGCTTCTGTTTGCTAACATAAAAGAAGTTGGATTTAAGGCTGAGGAGAGATGATTCCTTAGTATAATAGGCCTCCATCTCTTAGGTTTGTGGGCTTTCCAAATAAAGTCATTTCTTTGCCAGTATCTTGCCTCTTGACTTATTGGCTAGTTGTGCAGCAGAAAGAATGAGCTTGGAGTTTGGTTACAAATTTGGCAAGGCTGCCAAGACCTAAGTGCTATCATTAGTATAGCACTTGTTATTTCTAAGAGCGGTAGGTAGTAAGTCATATACTGAGATAAATACATGACACATGCAATAAGTATTAATTACTCTGGGCATTTGAGGATCTTTGATAAAAACGTAAATTGAACAGTCGTCACCACCATCATGTTAGAGTTGAATATTTGATGATGGGAAGGATATAAGGTTCTTAGTTACTGAAGTGGTGTAGGGTATCCGCTCTTTGTAAAGACCTCTTACACCAGTGTCTGTCTCGTTAACCTAAATTTCTATCCAAGCAGCCTAAGACCAAATATCGCACGAGCACATATTTTTGCCATGCCAAAAGATATTTCTTTTCAAGTAGTTCACATTGTCATGCTCATTATCACAGCCATCCTCATATATTTGTATGTTAAACCCCATTTCAGCAATTTCACTTTCTCTCAAGAAATGCAGAAGTAGTTGTCTCACTGTCAATGGGAACCATGTCTTGGATGTCAGCTCTCTCTAACTTATTTTATAGATGTTGACATACAGAGCAGAGCTGGAAGTGAATTTCTCATTAACAACACAAATCCTTTCAAAGTCTTCATTTTAAAGTTCATTTCCAAACTTCAATGAGTGCCAAAGTCTGCACCAGGCATTTGTTAATGATGGCTTACCAGACTGTTATTAGCAACTGGGTAAACATCACTCCTAACAACTTTCATGAAGTCTTGACTCTGAGAAATCTGTTGACTGTAGCCAGCCAGTAAAGCAATCAATCAATCAATCAATCAATCAGTGATTATACATGTTATTCTTGGAGGATAAGAATCCTTGCTCCCAGGATCGTATTATAGATTTATACTGGATAGGAATAACTGCTGAAAAGATCACATTTTGCAGAACTAAAAGGTAAGGTTAGCCTGGGTGGCTCAGTAGGTTAAGCCTCTGCCTTTGGCTCAGGTCATGATCTCAGGTCTGGGGATCAAGCTCCGCATCAGGCTCTCTGCTCAGTGGGGAGCCTGCTTCCCTTCTTTCTCTCTGTCTGCCTCTCTGCTTGCTTGTGATCTCTCTCCTGTCAAATAAATAAATAAAATCTTAAAAAAAAAAAAAAAACTGGAAGGCAATGTGTGACAGTTTTCCTAGAAAAATAAATTTTTACTCATTTATTCCCATCCTTATTGCTTACAAATAGTTTGTGCTAGTGAGGCAAAGTAATTATTGAAGGGGTCAGAAAATATTTCAGTTGTTATCTGTGCTTTCATTTTTTTAAAATAAAAATGCTTATCTAAATTGAATGCATCTTTCAAATATAGCAGGTGCTGGTTTTTCCTACACAAACTACAACTTTTTAATTTATGTGCCTGCAGTAAGAACAATTGTAGTGTGTTTAGTGTCCTAATATCATAAAATATTTTATGATATTTTCTCAGAAATAACTATATTTTTTAAAGGATACAACCTTAGGCCAGGATGGTCTTACTGGTGTTATAATGTTTTGTCCCCCCGCCAGGACTAAGTTTTTTATAATATATTTAATAAAGAGTTTTATAACATTTAATGATAAACTTTTCAGTGTAATTTTCAACTGCTTCATGGTCAGAAGTTTTTCATGTTAATTTTTTTGTTTGTTTGTTTTAAGATCCTGAGATCTTTGAAGGACCCTGAGATCATGACCTGAGCAGAAGGCAGAGGCTTAACCCACAGAGCCACCCAGGTGCCCCCTAAATTTTATTTTTATACACTATGATTATTTTGAAGTTCCTACATTCATATCTTGAATAGTCATACTTATTTTCAAACTTTGAGTCATCATGATAAAGCCTGGATCATTTCATGACAAACTGTCTACTAAGTGACAGGTTCACTTCTTCATTGAGTAGCCTCTCAGGTAACACAATGTCAGGATTTTCATTGTCTGCCTCACTGAAATTTGCTCTATTTTTCCAAAGTTCTTGGTCGTTGCTATCACCATAAAACTTCAATAACTTTGCTCTGTTTCCTCAAGCTGTACTTAAGTGATGTCTGCTTCTCATATAATCTGACACTTCAGAAATGTTCAATAGTACAAATTGTTTACCTATTTCTTATGTATTGATGTTGACAGCTACCACCTTGTCATCTGATTTTACCCATGCAAGTATTTTTATACACTTTTTTACATTACTACATTTTTAGATTCTCACAAAATAACTAAGCAAAATAAAAACATCAATAAGCTAAGTATTGGTAATTAGCATAGGCATTTGCTCTTGGTAGGAATGCTAAGACCTAATGGTCCCCCATGCCATCCAGAAATGAAAAACACCTCTGTGTTCCCAAAGCTTTTCTGACATCATGATTTTGAATCAAAATTCTGGGTCTATAAGTCATATAAATTATTCAATGCCATGAAGTATACAGAAGTAGCAACATAATTGTATTTGCTATATAAAGTAAAAAATATATATATATATCCATTGCATCTGGAAAATTAATGTAATTCCATTGATGAAGCTAAGAATTAAAGTCCATCTACTGTTACTTCTTCACTAAACGCTGAATTTAATAAAAAAATGTAATAATATATTTATATACTAAATTACATTTTGTAGTTATGGTCATTGATATCCTCTCATCTGATCCTCACAATCACTGTAAAGGAACATACATAAATATTACTATCATGTTTTTATGGGTAAAGACACGATGTTTGAAGGATTAGATGAAGTGGCAATATATGAAGAAAAGACAGTTATTTGATTTTTGCCTTTTTAAAATATGAATTCTATCATAGACTGTGCAGCAGTTACTGGATTTGCCTTATAAAAATTGATTTTGTAATTAAATGCCAATGAATGTGACTTACAAAGCATAATAGAAGACTCATGAGACAATTCATGGTATTATCTTACACATCAGAAAAAACATGCATAGATTATGACCTTGCCTGGACATCACCATGAATTTGTAGAAGATCTTAATTTCTGCATATAACATTCATCCATATTTTGTCCTAATACAAAATAAATACCAGACTACACATAGGTTGCATCAAGAGAGCACACAAAGACAGTCTTATCTTCACCCTTGATTAAGACACATTGTTCAATTAATTGTATTACATCTTTCTGTTATAAGATAAATAAGTTTGGGGCATCTCATGTAGATCATAATTATAGTTAGCAATATCGTGTTATATACTTGAAGGTAATTAAGAGAGTAAATTTTAAATGTTCTTACCACCAACAAATGAAATGGTAATAATGAGAGGTGAATGGAGGCATTAGCTAATTCTATAGTGGTAATCATGTTGCACTGAAACAGTGCGTGAAATCAACAGGTTTTACACCTTAAGCATACACAGTGATATAAGACAGTTATATCTCAACAGAACTGGGGGCGGGGGGAAGTAATTGAATAAGCAGTATTTATGTATTAAGCCTTTTCTCTGGATAAAGAAATAAACATGTAGACACGGTCTCTACCATAAAAGAATCGTGAACTTTTCTAGATAGACATACTGACTATTAGCAATTAATAATATAGTTCCTCAAACAAAGATAAAAAAGTATTCAAAATTGAATAATTATTACATGGCAGAGGCGTGATTCTCCAAACCAAGGGTAATCTATACCTTTGTGTTTAGAATCATAATTTTTTATAAACAACTAAAATATTTGAAATCTACTTATACCAATTCTCTGACCTATGTATTCATTGAAATACTACATAATTATTAAAATCATGTTTTCAGTCAATGTTTGAAGGTATGCAAAAATATAATGAATATAATGCTCAGTAACACAATTGGATGTAAATATTTGTTCAACATGAATGAAATTTCATTTAATTAATTTCATGCCTACACAAACACGTTCACTCTCAGAAATATATACTGGAAAGAAAAACATGAGTGATGTTTTCATAATGATGTTGCATAATGAAATACCAGCAACATATATTTATCTTAATTTCTATTTTCCAAATGCTCAATAATGGCTTAATAAAGACCTCATTAAATGAAAAAAATATGAAATGCTACATGAAGTGTCAGATCCTTTTTTTTTTTTTATTTGACAGAGAGAGATCACAAGTAGGCAGAGAGGCAGGCAGAGAGAGATCGGGGGAAGCAGGCTCCCTGATGAGCAGAGAACCCGATGTGGGACTCAATCCCAGGACTCTGAGATCATGACCTGAGCTGAAGGCAGCAGCTTAACCCACTGAGCCACCCAGGCATCCAGATCCTTTTTTCTTTACTGCAGTAAAATTTTAATGGCTAATACATAAAATTACATCAATCCAGAAGATTCATTTTTTTAAGATTCATTTTAATATAGCAGGAATAAAGGAGTTAAATCTTGTAGTTTTCTATTGAAAGAGAAGTGGTGATTGAGAAATACAGAAATAATATTATTGACTTCAATTGATTATGTAAATATAGACTTAATTACTTCAAAACATATATATGTGTATATGAGATGTGGCTCTCAATAAATATATTTCCATGATTTTTTTCATGTATAATGTCTCATGCTTTCTGCACATAAGATTAAAATAGGAAAAAAAAATTTAAATAAAGTCACTGAGCTGTTAATAATGCAAAGTGGGTGCCTTATAAGACTGCATGCTCAATGCTTTTAATTTAAAATGAAAGAAGCATCTCCGAAGCACTTATTTATAAACTGGAAAAGATGAATGCAATTAAAATAAATTGGCTGGCATGGGTTAATTACCTTTTTCTTACATTTCTCAATATATATATATATATTTTAAGCACAGGTTATAATTTAAGTCAATATAATTTTCTATAGAAGTATCCATATGAAAACCAGATTTTGACTACACATTATTTACTCGTGTCATTTTCAGACCATTGGACCTCTTTTCACAAATCATTAATATAGTTCTCCATTATACTCTTCAAAATCCTAATTTAAATAATCCTATTTCTGTCTGGTAGACATTGAGTCATGAATATGGAATGATTTCATCTGACTTCACTTGAAATTCACTTAATTTTCAACTCTGTTAGCTGTGAGGTGAGTAGAAAATAATTTAGTTCAAAATTGCAGTACAAGGTGTGCTTCTAGCCTAAGGAGAAGCTCTCTGCTCAGTGTCTTAAATTGAGTTGTGATTTAGTTCATAGCTTTATTTAAGAATGATTACATCCAAACCATCCCATTTTTTCTTCTTTGTACTTGTGCCATTGTTTATTAGTTTCATGATTATTTGTGGCTGCAAAGATTGGACAAGTTCCTGTACCTTGACTTAAATCAGGTGAAGTTCAAGACATAGACCTGAAAATCCCACCCCCGTCTTCTCGCCCTCTCCCTGTCTCTTCTGAATCTAAACCATGCATAGCTAGTTTCGTCCTTATCATTCTATTCCTGTGACAATAGAGATATATAATAAATGAGTTCTTCATTTTCAATTTATACATTATTTTATATGTATATATAAAATATACGTATACACCTGGATACACTATCAGTGTGTTGACAGTTGTATTAAAAGGTATGCGATTTTCTTACTATTTAGCTAAATAATTCTGCTGTCAGGAATTTACCCTATAGCAAGCCCACGCATACGTGCAAAGGTATACCTAAGACAATAACCAGTTCAATTTTATTTATAAAAGTGATAATTTGGATATTCTTAGCAATAGGAAAATGGCTGAATAGATGATTTTACATTCATCTTTTAGCTAAATTAACAAAAGAGATAAAAATATAGATATATCTACAATCTCTTCTTTAATGAGCAAAAGCAATTTTCTAAAATATGTTTATATTCAGATTTCAATGATTGGATTGAAATGATGTATACATAGCAAGCACGCACAGACAAAAGTGTGAGTTTCTGGTTGGGTTTGTATGACTGCGTCTTTGTTCAAATTATATGGAAACTGACATTGCCTTTTTAAATTGATGGAGAAATAATTCTTCCCCCATGTTTATGTTCTATATTATATTCTTAGGCTACATAGGCAATATTCTTATACATAAATCATTTAATGAACTGTATGGTATTGTCCACAAATGATAATTAACATGGTGAAAGCTGCTCCCCCTACTAACTTATTTGCCTTACCTAATAGAAGATGTTGCTTTTTGTGTCAAAGGTTTAACCAGGAACACAAATTTCCCCACTTATATAATTGTCCTTTTGCTCCTGTTACCAATTTTCCCATTAATATTGAAACAGTTTAAGCATTTTTCAATTCAAAAAGAAAAATATATAAATTGGAAATGCTTTTTCCTTTATTTCTGTGGTACCCCGTGTTTCCATTAGTCATCCTACTTTTCTAAACACTCTTCTAGTGGGGATAGTGTGTCCCCCAAATATCAGCATCTTCAGGGTCTCTGCATCTGTTCTTCTTTTCCTTCTCTGACTTCACTTTCTGCGTATTCTTTTCCATTTCTGCTCCTTCAGGCGGCACCTTCTGTATAGCAGAAAGCTAGCTCCTCTGTATCTCCCAACGAAGTGTTTGCCTCATATTCTAAATAATTTATTCAATTTCTTGCTGGATATTATACTAGCAATTCAGTGCCAATAATTGTAAAATAAATGTGATATCATGAAACATTCTGCCTGAAATATCAAAATAAACGAGCCACCACACACACACACACACACACACACATACACACACAATCCAGAATCCCAGCCCAAAATCTCAAAACCATTTTCTCCCTCATGATTACACTTAATCAATAATGAAATGCTCTGAACTTGTCAAATCTACTTAAATTTCTCATAGATGTTTAAGTCTGTATCTCTTAAGGAATATCTCTATTCAGGTAATTACTGCTTTTCATCCAAATTATAAGAAATTATCTATTAAAATCTCTGTTTCATTTTTACCTCAATTCCTCTCTCACAACTATCCATTCTCCAAGATAAAGCTCAAGGGATGTCTTGCACAGCAGAGCTTTGATGAAGCCATTCCTCTGTTTCCATGTTCCTAGAAGTCCTTGTTGACTCAGAAATACAACGTGAACTTCTTTCATGTTGCTATAAATTGTGACTTCATGGTTTCCATCTCTTATCTCTCTAGTTTCAGATAGATACCTGCATTTACCTGGGTACCACTATATTTTTGTCCTTCTGAATTAGTTCTGATTAAATTATGTTATAAATGTTTCATCTTACATTCTACTTGCTCTAGGCCCTTTAAACTGGAAAATTATTAATTGAGCTGGTCTCTATGGAAAACACTTTTTTAAAATAAGCCAGGTTAGACATCATTCCTGAGGAGTTAAAATCTTGTGTTTTTGTCTGTTATAATAAACAGCACGTAGTATTGCAAACGTCATTTGCTCAATAGTTTCCCTATCACAGGCTGCCAGACAAGAAGTACGGTGTTCTGTTCATTATAGAATATATTTCACTGCCCACAAAATTCCTATTATAAAGCAGGTGCTTATGAAATATTCTTATAATAAATGACTGGAAGAATGAAAGAATGTGGTGAAAACAATGCATTTTGCCTTTCCTGGAATTCAATTTAAAAGTTATAATATTCACAATGCCCACTTGTAAAGATATTGTCCAAAATATATCATATTTAACATTAATCTAAATTAGCATGTACTTAAAATACTGAGCAAGGTTTAGTATAGCAAAAATTATTCATCAGAAGTCAGTTAAATTGTTAATTCCATCCTATTTTAATTATAAATATGGTGAGTTGAAGTCACTTATTAACATTTCTCTCATTGAGACACAAGGTCAACTTTTTCTTCCCTTGAATGTTGAGTGTTCTGTGACTGTTTTGACCAATAGAATATAATGGAAGTGGCTTGATGCCCACGCTAGGCATAGGATTCCCTGAATCAAGAGAAGGACTTAAAGTAGTTGGCTTGTGATCCATTCACTCCCAGTACTAGGAGGACAATGCACAGTTGAAAAGATAAGAAGGTATTTTCTAAGAGGAAAATTGCTACGTATAGAAGACCCTTGGATAGACAATCCTGGCAAAGTAACTTCTAGTAGATAAATTGAGGATCTAGGGATTTATGAGACGCAGATCCCTAGAGAATGTCAAGGAAAACAAAGAATTCCTCCAGACAGGAACTGGAATCCTTCATTACTTGACTGCTCATTCTGCTGTGAGGTAGTGAACCAGAAGGAAGCGCCTGGAAACGAAATCTACTATTCTGACTAGAAAGCACACATCCGAGATGGGAATTACAGACCAGGGAAACCGTTCTTGATGTCCCATGTTTCTCTGCTTTGCCTGACTTCTTCATTTCTGAATTATTAGTAAAAACAATAATCTCAAGCTCAATTAACCCCTCTATTTGTGAGTCTTATTTGGTTATCTGATGTTTTGTGTTAGATCATTGATCCAGACAAGTATGGGATGTAAAAAAAAGTCATGATTTTAAGAAACTAAGTTCTGTAGTTGCTTTTTACACAGTAATAGTTAACCAGTAAAATGAAGAAAATAGTTTCAATTTCAACTGAAAAACACATGAAAAACAAAACAAAACAAACAAAACACAATGCTAATTTAATTTGGATCTGAAAGCAGGATTTTTTTTTTAAGATGTATTTATTCATTTAACAAAAAGAGAGAGGGAGAGAGAGCAGGTGGAGGGGTAAAGGGAGAGGGAGAGAACGAAATCTCAAGCAGACTCCCTGCTGAGCACAGAACTGAATGTGGGGCTCAATCTCGCAACCCTGAGATCATCACCGGAGATGAAATCAAGAGTTGGGTGTTTAACCAACCCAGCCACCCAGATGTCGCAAGACATTTGATTTTATGTAAATAATGACAAAATAATGCAACCAATGAAAATAATTTCATATTATAACTGTGCATGTTTTTGTAATTTCCAAAAAAATTGAAAACCCAGGGATGCGTTTCGCAAAATATGCTCCCTGATATAATGAATTTGGCCACATTTATTAAACGGCAGCACTAACGACGGTAGGGCAAATTAAGGTGCGCTGCAGGTTCTGCACTCTTGGTGCTTTCTAAAAGAAGATAAATGAAGGGTTCTACCAGCTGTGCTCAGATTATTAGCACTCTGGCAATTTTCTCAGCATAGCACGCACCAGGAGGTGCTTCACCTGCCTCCTGCTGGGAGTGGTGCTAAACTCACATACACACTTGATGTCCTGCATAAGTGGCATCTTGTACTTCAATGAAGATTAGGAGATAATGACCTTCTGTTATTTTCTGTCCAAATGAACACCTAGCTAGAAAAAGACCATATCAATAAATCTAATTTTAATAACAAATTCTTAATCTTTGACCACAATCTAATTGTTCATGAAAAGGACCATTGTATATGGATAGAGAAAAAGTTACTTTAGGAATATGTTCTACTACTTTGTCAAGAGCACTTTAGAGTTGGCAGCATTGCACCAAGATTTCCTCCTTCAAGACCTGTCCTGTGATGCCCCACCTGCTGGGGATGTTGCTTGCTGACAGGTTGAAGCTGAGTCATTTCGGAGGAATAATAGCCTTTAGTTGAGGGAGATGGATACACCAAGAATATGCACCCTTCAGGAGAGGGAACCTAATGTACAATGTTTGGTCAAAGTTGGATTATAAAGACATGGTCCCTTTACTCACATAATATGACACTCTGCTGCTAGGCACATACAAAGTAAAGATTGTTATGTTTTCTTGGAGAATCCGTCCCTTTATCTTTATGCAATACCTTCTTTATTCCTGAGAACTTGTATTGCTATGTCTAAAAATAGTAGAGCTACTTCTGGTTTCTTTTGATTACTGCTGGTATGAAATGCCTTTTTTCATGAATTTACTTTTAATCTATAGATTAAAAGTATATTTATATTTATATTTTATATTTATATATTATGTAATATATAAATATATTTATAGTTATTATATTTATATATTTTATATTTATATATAAATATATATTTATATTTATGTTTATGTTTATATTTAAACTGGGTTTCCTTTAGACAACATACAGTTAGGTCTTCGTGTTTGATCCACTCTGGCTATGTCTTATAATTGGTGCATTTAAAAAAGCAAACAAACAAAAATACCCACAAAAACAAAACAAAACAAAAAAACTGGTACATTTAGGCTGTTGGCATTGGCAACAATTCTTGATGCAGCTGGATTCATGTCTTCCATATTCATTACTTAGTCTTCTATTTGTTGCCCTTCGTTCCTGTTGTCTTCCACTCTTTTCTGCCTTTGTGGTTTTTACTGAGCATTTTTTTAAATTTTATTTATTTATTTGACACAGAGAGAGAGATCACAAGTAGACAGAGAGGCAGGCAGAGAGAAGGGGAAGCAGGCTCCCCACTGAACAGAGAGCCCGATACGGGGCTCGATCCTAGGACCCTGAGATCATGACCTGAGCTGAAATCAAAGGCTTAACCCACTGAGCCACCCAGGTGCCCCTTACTGAGCGTTTTTTAAGATTACATTTTCTCTCCTTTCTTAGCATATAGGATACTTTATTTATTTATTTATTTTTACTTTTTGTAGTAGTTATCTTAGCGTTTGCAATATGCATTTACAGCTAATCTACGTCCTCTTCCAAATAATACTATATCACTTCAAAATAGTGTGTCTTCTACTAACAAAATAATCCTGATTCTTCCCTCCTATTCTTTGTATCATTGCTGCCATTCATTTCTCTTATATATAAGCATACATAAGCATCAAATGCATATGATAAATAGGTAAGTATACAAAGCTGATGCATTGTTAGTGTTATCATTTTTGAAAAAAACTGTTATGTTAGATCACTTATGATGAAATATTTTTATTTTACTTTTACTTACTCCTTCTTTGAACTATGTACCTGATTTTTTGACCATAATATTTTCCTTCTCTCTAAAAAACGTCTTTTAACATTTTTCTGCAAGGCATATCTACTGGCAAAAAAAAAAAAAAAATCCCTCAATTTTTATGTATCTAAGAGTCCCCTTCTTCCTCATTTTTGAAGGATGTTTTCATTTGGTACAGATTTCTAAGTTGGTGATTTTTGTTCTCGGAACATTTAAATATTTCACTCTAAATATTTTGCGTTACAAGTTTTCGGAAGAGATTTAAATGTAATTCTTACATTTGTTCCTCTGTAGGTAACATGTTTTGTTTTGTTTTTATTTTCCCCTCTGGCTTCTTCAGGATGTTTTCTTTATTTTGAAGAGACTATGCAGTGATGTGTGTGTGCGTGTTGTATTTATTATGCTTAGTATTCTCTGAACTAAATGTTATCTGTGTTTTGATGTCTGACATTAATTTGGGGGAAATTCTCAGCCTTTATTATTTTATATATTTATTTGACTTCTTTCTCTCTTCTATGGGGGTTCCTGTGAAACATATTACACTTATTGTAGTTTTCCCACAACCCTTGGAATTTGTTTTCTTTTTTCCACTCTTTGTTCTTCTTGTTTTTCAGTTTTTGAGGATTCCGTTGATACATTTTCTAGTGCAGAGTTTTTGTCTCCAGCTCTGTCCAGATTACTAATAAGACCATAAAAGACATTCTTTTTGCCTGTTACAGAGTTTTTGATTTCTAGCATTTCTTTTTTGTTCTTTATTTAAATTACCATCCCTCTGCTTCCATTGCCCATCTGCCTTGTACGCACTCTACTTGTTTCATTAGAACGCCCTGTTGTTTTAAATTCCTGGACTGGCAATTATAATTATTTTTGCCACCATGTCTGGTTCTGATGCTTGCTCTGTCTCGTCAAATTGCATTTTTTGCCTTTTGGTATGCCTTGTAATTTTTTTCTTGACAGGCAATCATGATGCATGGGATAAGGAAACTGCCTAAAATAGGTCTTTAGTAATAGGATACGAGGTATGGGGAGAAAGAAAGCATTCTTATTCTAGAACCTATAATTAAATTTCAGTCTTTAGTAAGCCTATACCTCAGGACTATGAAGTTAGCAAGTGTTTCTCCTTTATTTTCTCACTGCTTAAATGGTAGAGGATGGCCAGACAGAGTTGAAATTCGGTGTTTCCCTTCCCCAGGTGAATTAGGCTTTGATAATACCTCAGCAGGCTAGACCCTGGTCAATTAATCTCTCCGGAGGGTAGGGCTTATTAGGAAGAATAGAACCTACTTCAAAATGGCTCACTTTCCCCTCCCCCTGCTAAAGCCTGCAGGAATTTGTCTCCAATATTTACTTTGAAAACCTCGTTGTGCGCTTGGAGGGAAATCTCTTAATATTGTGGGGACCCTATGTCTGTGCCCCTTCTCCCCGCTCCACAGCGACAGGTTTTAACTCTCGGACTTGTCCACACTGAGAAACCTGCAATTCGTGGGTTACAGTTCGGATTTTCATCTCTGGCACCGCTTCCTGAGGTGCTTTCTGGTTTCCGGTGGTGCTTTTCTGCTCTGGTAAATGGAGAGTGCTTGCATCTGCCATCTTTCTCTCCAGTCCTGTGGGCAGAAGTTTGCCCTGTGTCTTCCACTGTGTTACGCATTCACAAAGAGTTGATTTCCCTGCTTGTTCAGCTTTCTTGTTGTTATGATGGACTGAAGACTTCCAGGGCCCTTTATATGTCGAATGGAGAATGTCAAAAGTTCAGAAATAGCAGATGTAATACCAAGGAATTACTGAAGTTGAATAGTAAATGAGTAAAAGTTTGTTTTGCACACACCAAAGACAGTTCATGAACTGGGAACACTCAAACAAAAAAATAGAATGAGGTTCAGAGACCTATTGCTGTGAAGAAGCTTATAGAGTGGGGTAGGCTGGGAGTGTTTTTCACAGCGATTAGTTATAAGATTAGAATTTTATATAATTCCAGTAGGGAATTGGTCAGTGATTACCTCATATCAATTTTGGAAAACAGTTTAAGTTTTGCTTGTGGTTTCTAGAGGCATAAGTAAGAAATGACCCAGGTCAAGTTAGTCTTGCAAAATAAGCTAAATTAAGTTTTGTTTGTATGCCTAAACTGGTTTTGTCTGCTCAGGGGATTTTCAAGGCTAATCTCCATTTGTTTTTTAACAGAAACTGGAAGCCTCAGAGACATATTTTAAATGAGGTTTAAAAGCCATCCATATTTATATACTATGAATTGCTATTTAGTAAAATATCACTTTGCTTTATATATTCACTGAGGTTTAAAAAATTAATTTGACAAAGTTTACATATATTCATCATAATAATATAGGAAAATACAACATTTTGCAACTAAGCATTGTTAAATGTACATGTAGCACTTATTCTTGGTAGGGAGATTAAATGAGAGAAAAGTTAATACTAGTTGAAAACACTCATCATCTTCATTTCTAAATTTTCCTTAATAGATAAGTCTCAGAACCATCCTGAATAGGATTAAAAATAGGATTTTTATTGCCAAAATTAAGCTGTATACATTGTTTTAGTTACTAAAATCAGTATAAAAAGAAACTGATTTTAAAATTTACTTGAAAAAAAAGACTTTCTAACCACAAAAATTGATTGTATGCAACATTCATTTAATTACAACTTTCATATTCTTCTCTAGGTTCTTAGTTCTAAAGTTGGCAGGTAGTATTTTGTACAAAGTAACTCTTCTATTAAAGATATATAAAGACAGGTCAACTTCTCTCCAGGCACATATGAGAAAATTTGACCACTCTCTTAAGTTAGAGATGAAAGGACCCAATTATGTTTGATGTCAGTCTTCAGTGGAATCCTAAGGCAATAGAGGGATCCCTTTCCTGAGATGCTACATTTCCAGATCATTCTGAGTCTTGCAAAAGGATAGGTTTCAAGACCCACAACTATGAATGAATAGGATGTCTGGAAGGCCATTTAAATGCATTTTAAATTACATGGAACTCCAATATATGACCAGATACGTGACTCTTATGTTGATGTCCTCTTTATTTCCCTCACTCTCCCTACGTTTCTCTCTCTCACTACTCATATACAATGATTTAAAACATTGAATTTCGGAGTTTGTATTCTATAGCATAAACAGTTATATGTTAAGATATCATTGCATTAGTTTTCATTGCAACATGTCTATCTTCACGGCATTAACCTTTAACGTATAATCAAGTACTTGCAAAAATGTGTGCAATATGATAAAATTTCTTAATTTCTCACTATGTATTAAGCCATATTAATAAAGTAATTTTGTAGAATAAAAAAGTAAGCTGTTCATATGAATAACAGTTGGCAATATGAAAAACCATAAATCTCAGTATTTTCTTTAAAAATTTTGAATGTGTAATACAAGTCTTATAAGTCCTACAATTGAATTTAAAAGACAGAAGGCAGCTCACCAGGATGTGCTAAATTTTGAACATTATTATTTGAATTTTCTGTTGTCCACACATTTTATTTGCTATAAATACCAATGATAACTTAATGAAAATGTTATCCTTTGAATGCTTTTCTTTAGAAACAGCCGAGTTCCTCCTTGTACTTTGAAATTCTACACAAATACTCTTGCTAGCATTTTGTTTTTACCAATTTTTTCATTAATAAAAGAAAAAAGAAAAAGTAATAAAATGTAATAAAAGCAAACATCAGTTTTAATAAATACACTCAAAACTTGTGGGAGCACATAATATATTTCACAGCTTTCCTCCCTCTTCTTGGTTTTTCTATTCTCTTCTGAATTTTATCTAACATTTGACTGAATTTATTTTTTATTCTTTTTTCTTTTACTCCTTTTATCTCTGGTTTGAAAAGATCCCAATGCAATTAAATCTAGGTTCCAGTCTGAATCAGATTCCTTATATTTCTAAGGACTTCCACTCATTTTACACAGTTTCAAGCATAGATTAGGTGAAACTGTATATACATCTTCACTATACATATATGTATATGTATATATACATTAGAATAATTGCATGTATATATAATTAGAATAATAAAAGAAAGTTTGGGGGACAAATTTGTAAAGCACTACCAATTTTAATCACTGTCAAACATCTTTGGTCTATGACACTGATTAAAATTGGTAGCACTTTACAAATTTGTCTCCAAAAAATTTTTTATCAGGTAAGGATAATATAAGATACTTAATTGTTCAACTCGAGATCTCTTCTTGGTTCATCTTTTGACTCACTGTTTAGCTCTTCTCTCATTTTTTTTTTTTTTCCAACACTATAATCTCCAGGTCTAAGTTGGGTCATTGACTCCCAATGTTCTATTCCTTTGATATGATGGGAGTTTCTTGCATTCAAATTGTAGCCTGTCTACACAGAGGGTCTATTTTTCCAAAACTTGGTCCGATCAGGATAAGACTTTCACAGATCTTAAGTGGCTCAAAGATGTGCAACTGTGTTCCTTTCTAAAAGGGAGACTTCTGAGTTTATTTGTGTCTTGGAAAGAATAATGAGTACCTAGCCTGTGTCTTCCCATGCCTTTCCCACCTTCAGTATGAGCATTCATCCCTATGGCTCAGATCCTCACATTTTAAGAATAAATACCCAAAGGTAAAGCTCTGCTCATTTAATTTGTGTTTCCAGACTCTGCCTCCTTCCTGGGGAAAGATGCTTGTTTCTATCAAGTCTATTTTTTGAGTCAGAGCTCTTCACACTTCTGGCACTATTACTGTTTTAGATCCTCTTGACTTAGAGCTGAATTCTCCTCCAAAGAATTTGACAAAAATTTTGGCATGCTCTTCATTACGGAAAAAGAAATGTGGGCATTTTTTAGTAGTCCTACTTTTTTTTTTTTAATTTATCTCATGAGTACTGCTCTAAACTGGGTGATCAGTGAGTTATTATAATCACACAGAATCCCACTTGTTAAAATTGTCTTCAGACTGGTAAAAAATTAGTAGATTTATTCTTTTTTTTTTTTTTTTTAAAGATTTTATTTATTTATTTGACAGAGAGAAATTACAAGTACACTGAGAGGCAGGCAGAGAGAGAGAGAAGGAAGCAGGCTCCCTGCTGAGCAGAGAGCCCGATGCGGGACTCGATCCCAGGACCCTGAGATCATGACCTGAGCCGAAGGCAGCGGCTTAACCCACTGAGCCACCCAGGCGCCCCAGTAGATTTATTCTGACAAGAACAATTTATCGCTTTGGGGAGAGATTGGCAGGATATAATCATGACACTTTTTATTTTTTTAAAGTGGATATATCACCATATAATATTACATAATATTATATAAATAAATAATAATAATATTACAATGTTATTAACTCTATTCTGTGTGCTGTACATTTCATCACTATGACTTATTTATCATTGTATCATGGAATCTATAGAATTGTCTAATTCCTATGTTGTACACCTGAAACTTATATAACAGTTTATGTTTAACTACAACTGGGGAAAAAAAAACCACAAATATGGTGTTATAAGGTAATTTCTTACTGAAGGAGCTCTGTATTTTGTGCCTTCTATGTCTCAAGTAGTTTGCTTATTTCGTCAAAGTTACTGAATTTAGTGACATAAATTGTTTCCATTTTCTTACCATCCTTTTTCTAAATATCTGTAGAATTAGTAAGGAAGTAATTTTTCATTCCTGATACTGGTAAATTATCTTTCTTTTTTTTTTTTTTTCCTTCTGGTTAGTGTGTCTAGAGGTTTATCAGTTTTATTGATTTACTTTAAAAAGTCATCTTTTATTTCATTGATTTTCATCATTTTTTTTCTCTTTCATTGCTTTATGCTCTGATATTTCCTCTACCCTGCTAATTTGGGCTTACTTTATTCTTGTTTCTTAAATGAAAACTGAATCAATTTATTGAATCCTTTCTCTGTATTAGTATGACCATGCAGGGCTACAAATTTCCCTCTATTGCTTAGGTTGCAGTCATCATATTTGATAGGCTGATTTTGTTTTAAGTTCAAAATAATTTCTATTTGTTATGACTTCAGATCACTTTGAAATTTGAGCAAAACCTTCTACGCTGATCTTCAAGTATGTTTCTCCACCTGTCTTGCCAATTTAAATTTCCATATATACTTTAGATATGGATTTCAAGTTCTACTTTAAAAAACTCCCCTTAGTAATTTGATTGACATCATATTACCTCTAAACATCAAATTCAGAGATAATTGAGATATTTACATATTGTTTCAATACACACCCTTCAATAAAGTTGTTTCATGTATTTATAATAAAGTTTTTTTTTATCATATTTTGCACAGCATTCTGAGAATCTCTGGGCTTTGTAAGTGCTCTCATTTGGTTGCATTAGGTTCATTCTTTCTAAAGTTTGCATTTAAGATGGCTTAATAACTTAATTTTTTTAAATCACTAAATAACATTACATTGTTTGTATGCACCACAGTTTGGTGCATACCAAATGATACTTTGGTTGTTTCCAGTTTGTGACAGTTTTGAAGAAAGCTAGAAATATTTACATGCAGGTTTTTGTGTGGGCACATAATGCGTTGAGTGGATACCTAGAACAGTGCTTTTTGGACTGTATGTTAAAGCTGTTCGGTTTGTTAAGAAACTGCCCAATAGCCTTCCAAAGTGGCTTCACCATTGGGCATTTTCACGAGCAATAAATGAGAATCTTATTACTCCACATTTTCACTAATATTTGGTAATATCCTTTTAAAGTTTGCATTATTTTGTCTTAGCCACTCTAATAGTTGTTTAGTGGTATTTCTTCCTTTAATTTTTAGTTCTAGCATCATGTGCTGAAAAAAATATTCATATTGAATTGCTTTTGTTTTAATTAATTGACAATATTCGTGTGTGTCTAATCTGGACCATTTATTCTGTCTATTGATTTATATGCTCTTCTCCGACAGCATGCTGCCTTGAGTCTTGTAGCTTTACAAGAATTCTTGAAATTAGTGTGCATCCTAAAATTATAAGTCAATGCTCCCTCTTTTTCTATTTTTTATTAAATGTGAGAATTGGTATCAATTATTCCTCAATTGTTTGATAGAATTCACATGTGAAACCAACTAGCAGTGATTTCCTTTTGAAGAAATTTATTAATTATTCATCAGTTTTCTATAAGAGATACAGACCTTTCAGATTATCTTTCTCCTCATATGAATTAATGGTTTGTGTCTTTTAAGAGATTGTTCTATTCTTTTTGCATCATCAAAATTGTAGGTATAAAGTTTTCCAAATATCTCTATTATCCTTTTAATGTGCATGAGACTGGTATTAATGTTCATGAGATTTGTAGAGATGACCCCTCTTTCATTTTTCATGTTGTTATTTTATGTACTTTTTATTAATTTATGTAGAGGTTTATCAATTGCACTGATCTTTTTAAACTTTTAGTTTCATAGATTTTTTTCTCTATTGTCCTATTTTTATTTTATTTGCTTCTGCTACTGTGTTTATTATTGATTTTTTTCTATTACTTTAGGCTTAAATTTATCATCTTTCTCTGTTCTAATATGGGTGTTTAGATTATTGACTTTAGATTTTTTTTTTCTATTCTGTGCACTTAGTACTGTGTAATTCCCTCTAAGTACTGCTTTCATGGTGTCCCAATAATTTAGATAAATTTAAACGGCATTTTCAAATCCATTTAGTTGAAAACTTTTTTCTTTTTTTTAGTTTCTCTTCATATTTCTTCATTGGCACAGATGTTATTTTGCAACATGTTGTTTAATCTCCAAAGAGATGAGTATTTTTCTGTTACCTCCTTATTGATCTCTCTTTGCGTTCCATTAGAATCCATTACAATTCTATATGATCTGTACTTTTTAAAGCTTGTTAGGTGGATTTTTTGCCCAGGAATTGATCTGTCTTGATGTTTCATGTTGGCTTAGGAAAAATGTGTATTCTGTTGAATATTCTGTAAAAGTCAATTAGAACAATTTAATAATGTTACTCAAGTTAACTACATCTGTAGTGATTTTCTGCCTACTTCTGCTCTCAGTTACTAAAAATGGGAAAGTGAGTAACAAAACTTCATACTGGATCTGTCTAGTTTGTCTTAAAATTCTTTTTTTTTTTTCCTCATTTCAGTATGGCAAGTTTCTATTGATATCTATTGACATATCTTCTAGTTAACTAATCTTCCCTTGGCCATGACCAATCTACTGATGAATCCATCAAAAGTCTACTTCATGTCTTACAGGATTTATTGATCTTTATTATTTTCTCTCTCTGCCATTACAGTTCTTTGCATACTATTTATAGTTATTTTCAATTCCCTTCTGATAACTCCAAACTCTCTGTCATGTCTATATCTAGTTCTGATATTTCCTTTTTTTCTTTAAAGGCATGTAATTTTGTTTGTGATTTGTTGTTGAAAACTAAATATTTTGTAACCAAAACATTATGTTTTGGGTACTTAGAACTGTAGTAAACAGGTCTTTAGTGGGAGGTTTATATTAATCCAGCTGGAAGTTAGGCTGTGGTTAACATTTGCTATAGTTGTAGGTGCCACTGGTGTCAGCTTCCTCTAGTATCATAAATTCTGACACCTCTGTTGTCTTTGGGTTATCTAAAAACTCCTTAGATTCTATGTCTTGTTGCTTTATCAGGTTATCCACCATTATTATATTGGATCCCTATTGGTGTAGTGATGAAGCATGTGGCAGTAGAAACATCCTCTAATCTATAAGCAGTTTCCAGTCTTTTATGTGGCCCTGTTCCCCTGGGCTATGACCTTGACTTAGCTTTCTATCCCTCCTCAGTTGAGTGAGATAGGAAAGCTAGAAGGGACTGGAGTCCAGGAGATTCCCTTTCTCCAGGCCTCTGCTTTGAAAAAAAAAAAAACTCTGGGAATATTTCTGCAAGCTTATTTCCACCTTCCCCAGCCAGAGTCAACAGGTACTTGTATTGGCTCTTTATTTTCAGAAACTGATAGGGTTCCTGAAGGTGCGACTCATAAAAGTGTGAAGTTCTCATGAGACTATGACTAGTAAGAGTGTCCCTCAGCTTGTCCAAGTCACTTCCAGCATTAATCACAGTTTACCACGACCAGTTTAGGGCTCCAGCCCTTTCACTTCAGATCAACTAGTCTTGCCTGTGGCTCTGATTTACCTGTTTCCAGATTTCAGGGTAGCATTTTGTCATATGACCTCAGTTCTCTGTCAAAAGCTAGAAAAGACAGTGATACTAGTTTCTTCAATTCCCCCTTTCTGTAAGGACTCGAATAGTCACTTCAAAGCTCTTACCATGCCAGAGCTGGAAACCAGAAGTGTGCTAGATTTTTAGAATTCTGCCTGACATTTGTTTCTTTCACCTACATATTTCAACTCATTTCAGTGAAACTTAATCGATGTTACTTTGGAATTTCTAACCTTCTATCTTTTGCTTTGGACTGCCTGACTTTTGTGATTTTATTTACTTATTTATTTATTATTTTTGTAATTGTTTTCATCATAATAATTTTCTTCTTCACTAATTTTATACTACATCCTGTTTATATATTTTTAGAGCATGAATCGTTAAGTCACCAAATTAAAAACGGGTACCTTTACTCTTTTCTGCATTTCCACTTGCTCAACTTATATGTATTTCATGTCATAGATTGAAGTCTATTTTTTTTTTTAGATCCAAGAGATACTTTATTATTTTTTTACACATT
This sequence comes from Mustela nigripes, assembly GCF_022355385.1. Classification (NCBI taxonomy): domain Eukaryota; kingdom Metazoa; phylum Chordata; class Mammalia; order Carnivora; family Mustelidae; genus Mustela; species Mustela nigripes. The sequence continues at coordinate 16,503,235 of NC_081568.1, read as the reverse complement.
CATTGTAACACAGAATTTCCAAGTATTAGTCCCTTCTATGTTCTTCATTTCTGTTTGTGAGGAGAAAAATCTCCATCAACTTATTTTTGTATTGTCTAAATAAATATTTTAAAATTTCCTTTCTGATAATACATAGTTTTGCCTACATTTTTAGTGTTTTTTGTTTGTTTGGGTGGGAGAGGAACTTCTATTGAACCACAAACACTTACTCATATACTTTCATTACTTTTTTTTTTTTTTTAATCTCCTTCAGCTCTCACAATTTCCAATTTTCCAAAACTTGCAAATATAATTAGATGAAGGTAGTTTTGTATGTGTTTACTTCTTTGTGTTTGAATTTGACTTCAATTGTGGCCTGGTAAATTTTTACTCTTTCTGAGATATCAAAAGATCTAAAAAATATGTCTTTCATGCACCTATTTATAATATCAAACAGGACAGCTGTCTGAATAACCTAGCCTATCATTACTGGAACTGAGAATTAATTTTTCTCACTGGTGACTAAGAAATGAAGAAAGAACATTAAAAAAAAATATTTATTTACTTAAAGAGGGAGAGATCGAGAGTGAGAGTGAATGAGAGGCAAAGAGAGAAACCTCATGAGCCAGGGGAGGGGCAGAGAAACAGACTCCCCACTTAGCAGGGAGCCTGATGTGGAACTCAATCGCAGGACTTTGGGGTCATACCCTTAGTTGAAGGCAGAGGCTTAACAACTGAGCCACCCAGGCGTCTAAAGAAAGAATATTAATACAAATGCATGTTTTTATGTGTGTGTTTGTAGGTCTGTAGATGTACTTCTAGACCCTAAAATATGTAGAATGTTTCTTTTGGGAGTTAAACATAAAGGAAAAATAATGATACTATTAGTAGTGAAACTGTTTAAAAGCATAAAGTTGAACACAAATCAAAATGGCCGCACTAATGCTTCAGTGACACTTGATTTTAAAGTAACCCGTTTGCTGCCGTCCACAAACCTCTCCTCCTCCCGTCTCAGCCTTTTGGGAACCTGGTACCACCTTAAACACTTGACAAAGGAGGCTTGTGGCACATACGCAATTCCTGCCAAAACTAGCTAGATCCTGTCTTTCCCCATAAAACACTGAAGCCCCTCTTTCTGGGAGGGCTTGCAGTTTTTGAAGACCTTGGCCTGCCGCAGCCTAATGTACACACTCTTTATCCCAAACTCTTGTCTTTGCATTATATTTTGGCCCTAAAGCATGAAGGTTGGTTTTTGATAACAGTAGTACTGTGAGCATCAGCAGTGAAAATCAAAGCAGACTGATATGTCGTTATGTCACCTTTGGGAAGTCCTAACTCCAACAGTCTTAAATACATATGGCAGGAAAAATGATAATGTTAATAGGATCGAAATATAATAGCAGTTCTTACATTTTGGCAAATACCCCACTGAAGTTAAACCCAATTCATTTTATTCTGAAAATGATATCATGAGGTAGGTATCAAAATTATTTCCATTTAATATATGAGAGAAATACTTTTTGAAAGTTAGTGCAATTTTTTTCTATGTTCTACAGCTAATTAATGGTGGCATTGCCATAGGAATCTAAAAGAATCAGTGACTATTGGATGTGGCCTTTGCAAGTTGTAAAGACAAAGGAGGTGATTTTAATGGACCCATAAACATTTCAAGTGATTATAATGCAACACAAAACTTTTAAAATTCTATCAAACCTCAGTTGGGGGTTTTTTATGGTGCACCTTTTGGCCAAAGTTCAATTAAATTCAAGTTTATTATACTCCTATTCCTAACAACAAAATGTATTATGTAGAACAACATTAAGTACCAAAGACCCCCTGGAATTAGAATGGGAAATTAAAAGGAGAAAAATATTTAGAATATTGAAATAATGAGAACACCTATGAAAAAAATAGCTGAAGCTAATAATCACAGACTGCTTATAAGCATGAATACTTTTATTTTAAATGAAGTAATAGAAAAATATCAAGCTCTTCTCTGAAGGTAGTGACATTAGACTAATTTTGGTGACATTAGACTAATTTCAGGAAACATTCCACAAAGTATTGTCCATTTTCTTTATGGCTTCCAAAGGAAAATATAAACCATTTTTGAATGAAGTTTTCAATGTAGAATTCGAACTTGAAGCCCACTGACTTAGTGCGATCCAGATCAAATGCCGGTGTCACGACTAATCTCATCCAGCATCTCTCATCCAGCATCCATGACAAACCTTACTCTCTCTCACTATTTTCCTTATACTACATACCTTGGACTGGAAATTCCCACAGTCAACCCATCTGTCATGAGCTCTTGGTCATCCCAGGATTAGCCTGAATTTTGTGAACCTAGTAATTAGTATTTACTAGGAAAAAACACAGCTATATGTATTGTGGTGACACAAAGAGTGGATATGTTTTAATGCAGCTATGAAAATTACACACTACAGGACATTAATGATTTTTGAAAAATTTTGACCCACTTTTTAAAACATTTTAAATATAAAATATATAGAAAATAATTGGGACTGGTAGTTTCAATGATTGAAATGTTATAACTTTTCTGTCCTATCTATGAATATATATATATAATTTATTAACATGTACTATTTGTTCTATGGGTAGCGGTCTGTGAATCATCAGTCTCACACATTTCACAGCACTCAACAGAGCACATACCCTCCCCAATGTCCATCACCCAGCCACCCTATCCTTCCCTCCTCCAGCAGCCTTATTTGCTTCCTCAGATCAAATATTTTGACTATGATTGTCTTCTGTAGATAGAAGCACTAACTCTGTCCTTGAAAATACCGAATGAAGCTGACAAGTGTACAAGTGGGAGCATATTTTTAAAATATAGCAGAACTACTTTATTGACTCATACTGAGTTGAAAAACTAAAGTGGTTATTGTCATTGAGCTCTAAAATTTGGATGATTTGTAGTATCCCATAAGTGTGTGATGCCATTTGTTCTATATACAACAACCATTTGACTCACTTTCTTCATGGTATTTATATCTCCTATGGCCACAATTTTATAAAGCAATTTTTATGAAAGCTGCAAAAAGGTCTTTAGCTTTTTTTTTTCCCCATCATAAACTTAAAGATGGCAACACATACACAGAGTTTTGTAAAAGAATCCACAGTAAATAGAATTCTCTCCTATTTAATATGTTGTGCTAAATTCCAAGAAATGCATGTACTCCATTTTAAAACCTAATTTATATTCATTTTTAGCTTTTTAATGTTAGATACATTGATTTTGGGGGGAAAATGGCAAAAATGGTTTTCCATACTATGTCATTTTACATAACAAATTTCTGTTTTTCTTTGTTCCTTTAAAATTCAGCCCTGATAAAGAAAGTTAAAGTCAAAGGAAAATATTATGTAATAAGTATTGTGCAATTATTAGACCTGTCCCTTGTTGGTATACCAACATAATCCTTTTTTCTTTTGATACAAAAGGGAACATTTTTAAATTTCTTCACAAATACCGCACTTACAGTAAAAAAAAAAAAAAAAAAAGGAGGGGGGAGAAGTGTGTTTTCTAAGAAATCCTTCCCCATTTATAAAACAATATCAAGAGACAAATTTGGCTAGGTACCTATAAGAATTTAAGTAGTCTATTCTTTCTGATCCTTTATTGTAACAGATGCCTGAAATTGAGAAATATCAGTTTCCCTGTGAGTGGGGGAGCCTGCCTGAAAAGAAAGTTAACAACAAAACCAAAAAAATGATAAATTTGGGAAAACATGTGGAAGGTCTTTTTTGTTTGTTTTTGTTTTTGTTTTTTGTTGTTGTTGCAATTATATAAAGAAATTTGGAATAACAAAATCTGTTTATGTGTAAATAGCTAAAAATTTTAAGATATATTATTGTCAGTTTCAAACTGATGGCCCCATTCTCCGTCACTCAAATGTGAAGTTAAATATAAATGTTGTCTTTAGGCATTTTGAGTAAGTTTTCTTTTAAATTGAGAGAAAATAATTAAATTAAAATCTTTGGAGAAATTAGGAAAAAATTTTGGAAGGTATGAAGGTGTTTTCCTAAGATGTAATTTATGAGGCAGCAGTGATGAAAACTACCTGTTAGACTCTGGGAAGGTGTTTGGCTTTGTTTTCTTTTATATCTTAAATAAAGGTGATTATATTTAAAGTCACTTGCTATTTGTGACAAACACAAGCCTTTAGGCAAAAAACAAATAGAAGACTTCGACTCAAAAAATCAAGACAATATAGTCAAGGTCTTCCACCCAGAATGACAGCAAAAATGAAACCCCAACCAACATCCACCCTTATCATCCTCCTTACCATGACTTTTTCTGTAACTATAGTGGTGTGTTTCCTCTACTGAGGATGGATTTTTCCCTTTATTTATTATGTATACTAAGTGTTTAAGAATCCCTTTTCTGTTCTGGGAGCGAACTATGTAATCAGGACTTTTAACAAACATACTTTTGTGGGAATGCAAGCTGGTGCAGCCACTCTGGAAAACAGCATGACAGTTCCTCAAAAAGTTGGAAATAGGGACGCCTGGGTGGCTCAGTCAGTTAAGCCACTGCCTTTGGCTCAGTTCATGATCCCAGGGTCCTGGGATCGAGTCCCACATTGGGTTTCTTGCTCAGTGGGGAGCCTGATTCTCTCTCTGCCTCTGCCTGCCTCTCTGCCTGCTTGTGTGCTGTCTCTCTTGCTCTCTCTCTCTGTCAAATAAATAAATAAATAAAATCTTTTAAAAAAAAGTTTAAAATAGAGCTACCCTATGACCCAACAATTTCGCCACTAGTTAATTACCCTAAAGATACAAATGCAGTGATCAAAGGGGCATGTGAATGCAAAATTTATAGCAGCAATGTCCACAATACCTAAACTATGGAAAGAACCTAGATGTCCATCAACAGAAGAATGGATAAAGAAAATGTGGTATATATCTACAATGGAATGCTATGCAGCCATCAAAAGAAATGAAATCTTGCCATTTGCAATGACGTGGATGGAACTAGAGGGTATTATGTTGAGTGAAAGAAGTCAATCAGAGAAAGACAATTATCATATGATCTCTCTGATATGAGGAATTTAAGAAGCAGGGTGAGGGGTTTGGGTGGTAGGGGAAGGAAAAAATGAAAGAAGATGGAATCAGGAGTGAGACAAACCATAAGAGACTCTTAATCTCACAAAACTAACAGAAGTTTGCTGGGGTAAATGGGTATGGCAAATATGGTTGGGCTATGGACATAGGGGAGGGTATAGGCTATGGTGAGTGCTGTGAAATGTGTAAGTCTGATGATTCACAGACCTGTACCTTTGAGGGAAATAATATATTATATTATTATATGTTAATAAAAATTATATATAAGGGCACCTAGGTGGCTCAGTGGGTTAAAGCCTCTGCCTTCAGCTCAGGTCATAATCTCAGGGTCCTGGGATCGAGCCCCACATTGGGCTCTCTGCTCAGCAGGAAGCCTGCTTCCTCCTCTCTCTCTCTCTGCCTGCCTCTCTGCCTACTTGTGATCTCTGTCAAATAAATAAATAAAATCTTTTAAAAAATAATAAAAATAATAAAAATTATATATATGCATATATATACACACACTTAAAAGAAAACAGATGCATGAATACTACCAACATTAAACAATAAACATTAAACAATAAACAATTAATACAATATCAGAGAGGACATATTACCATGTCACCCAAAGTATTTTAAATATATTTTAAAATATGAGTTAAGTTTTTACTATATAATGCTAAAGTATTTTGGGGAAGACACAGTGCACTAGGGAAATAATGTAACATAACATAACCATCTCAGTGGAAAATGTAATTATTCATGTAAAAGTTTCCAAATATTTTTTTCCTGATTTCTGTATGTTCCAATTTCAGTCACAGTTCATTGAAGTTTTAGTGAAGACTGCTCTTATTTCAAATAAACAAATTTTGAATAGTTACAAAGAATGTTAAAGCTTAATTTCAATCATGTTGCCAAAAAAGAGGCCTTTAGAGGCCAAATACAAGATTTGTTCTTCATAAAGATATCTACAAAAAAATTTTAGATAGTGAATTAGATTAGAAAAAAAAAACCAACAACAAAACAAAACATATGTTTGAATAAAAAGATATGTGGTTGACATTATCTGGATTTCTATGTCAGTAAATTCCCCCAATCTGTTTCATCCCATTAAACTTTTTTGAAATTTATTTTAGAGAGGGAGGGACAGAGAGAAAGAAAGTGCTGTGAAGTTGGGGGAGGTGTCAACACAGAGAGAAATTCCTAAGAGTATTCTGCGCTGAGCATGGAGCCTGATCAGGGTTTGATCTCATCACCCCAAGATCATGATCTGAGCCGAAACCAAGAGTAGGATGTTTAACTGACTGTGCCACCCAGGTGCCTCTCGTCCCATTAAATTTATCAGAAAAATGCCTAAGCATTTTATCAGGATTGCAAAATTGTCCAGCAAAGGAGATTGTGACTATTATGCAACATAGTGTATCTCACATCAGATTTGTAATAAATTTTTGTTTGCAACCCTCTAAACTGAGTTTTGAAAAATGTCAAGAGTCATTAATTAAAGAATTGTAGACTTTTAAGCTGTGATTAAAATTTAATGTGAACACACCCCATCTGCCAATGAATGGACATGGAACACTATGAATACTTGCAATCTAGTTAATAGCTACAGATACAAAATCTGCTACAGTATGGATGGTATTGTCAGTTTTACAACTCTATTCAAAGAGTGTTGATAAACCATAAGACTTTCTTAGCATTTGTAATAATTACACCTCTAGATACATTGGAATCACATAACAGTTTAATGATTATTTGGGAATATAATGTATATCGCCTTTTTTCATTTTATTTATTCATTTTTATTAACATATAATGTATTATTTGCCCCAGGGGTACAGGTCTGTGAATTATCAGGCTTACACATTTCACAGTACTCACCATAGCACATACCCACCCCAATGTCCATAAGCCAACCGCTCTATCCATACCCCCTTCCCCCAGCAACCCTCAGTTTGTTTTGTGAGATTAAGAGTCTCTTATGGTTTTTCTCACTCCTGATCCCATCTTCTTTCATTTTTTCCTTCCCTACCTTACCATCCAAACCCCTCACCCTGCTTCTCAAATTCCTCATATCAGAGAGATCATATGATAATTGCCTTTCTCTGATTGACTTCTTTCACTCAACATAATACCCTCTAGTTCCATCCACGTCATTGCAAGATTTTATTTCTTTTGATGGCTGCATACTTTTCCATTGTAGATATATATCACATTTTATTTTTTTTAATCCATTCATCTGTGATGGACATCTAGGTTCTTTCCATAGTTTGGCTATTATGGACATTGCTGCTACATTCAAATACACATGCACCTTTGGATCACTACATTTGTATCCTTAGGGTAAATACCCTGTAGGGCAATTGCTGGATCACAGTGTAGCAGTTCTATTTTCAACTTTTTGAGGAACATCCATGTTGTTTTCCAGAGTGGCTATACCAGCTTGCATTCCCACCAACAGTGCAAGAGGGTGTCCTTTTTTTCCACATTCTCATCAACATTGGTCATTTCCTGACTTGTTAATATTAGCCATTCTGACTGGTGCGAGATGGTATCTCATTGTGCTTTTGATTTGTATTTTGCTGATGGCAAGTGATATGGAGCAGTTTTTCATGTGTCTGTTGGCCATCTGGATGATTTCTTTGCAGAAATATCTGTCCATGTCCTCTGCCCATTTCTTGATTGAATTATTTGTTCTTTGGGTGTTGAGTTTGATAAGTTCTTTATAGATTTTGGATACTAGCCCTTTATCTGATATGTCATTTGTGAATATCTTCTCCCATTCTCTAAGTTGTCTTTAGGTTTTGTTAACTGTTTCTTTTGTTGTGCAAAAGCTATTGATCTTGATGAAGTCCCAGTAGTTCATTTTTGCCCCTGCTTTCCTTGCCTTTGTGATGTTTCTAAGAAGAAATTAATGTGGCTGAGGTCGAAGAGGTTGCTGCCTGAGTTCTCCTCAAGGATTTTCATGGATTCCTGTCTCACATTGAGGTCTTTCATTCATTTTGAGTCTATTTTCGTGTGTGGTGTAAGGAAATGGTCCAGTTCCATTCTTCTGCATGTGGCTATCCAATTTTCCCAACACCATTTCTTAAAGACACTGTCTTTTTTTCCACTGGACATTCTTTCCTACTTTGTTGAGGATTAGTTGATCATAGAGTTGAGTGTCTATTTCTGGGCTCTCTTTTCTGTTCCGTTGATCTATGTGTCTGTTTTTGTGCCAGTACCATATTATCTTGATGATTGCAGCTTTGTAATAGAGCTTGAAGTCTGGAATTGTGATGCCAGCAACTTTGGCTTTCTTTTTCAACATTCCTATGGCTATTCTGGGTCTTTTCTGGTTCCATATAAATTTTAGGATTATTAGTTCTATTTCTTTGAAAAAAATGATGGTATTTTGATAGGATTGCATTAAATGCATAGATTCCAACATAGACATTTTCATAATATTTGTTCTTCCAATCCATGAGCATGGAACATTTTTCCATTTCTTTGTGTCTTCCTCAGTTTCTTTCATGGGTACTTTATAGTTTTCTGAGTAACATTTTTTGCTTCTTTGGTTAGGTTTTTTCCTAGGTATCTTATGTTTTGGGTGCAATTGTCAATGGGATTGACTCCTTAATTTCTATTTCTTCTGTCTTGCTGTTGGTGTATAGAAATGCAACTGATTTCTGGGCATTGATTTTATACTCTGACACTTTACTGAATTCCTGTATGAGTTCTAAGAGTTTTGGAGTGGAGTTTTTTGGATTTTCCAAAATATTATTCCATCTGCAAAGTGAGAGTTTGACTTCTTCTTTAATGATTTGGATGTCTTTCATTTCTTTTTATTGTCCGATTGCCAAGGTTAGTACTTCTAGTAATATGTTGAATAGCAGTGATGATAGTGGCCATCCCTGCCATGTTCCTGACCTTAAGGGAAAAGCTCTCAGTTTTCCCATTTGAGAATGATATTACCTGTGGGTTTTTCATAGATGGCTCTAATGATATTGAGGTATGTACCCTCTATCCTTACACTCTGAAGAGTTTTAATCAATAAAGGATGCTATACTTTGTCAAATGCTTTGTCAGCAACTATTGAGAGTATCATATGGTTCTTGTGCTTTTTTTCATTACTGCATTGTATCACATTGATTGATTTGCAGATGTTGAATTAACCTTGCAGCCCAGGAAGAAATCCCACTTGGTCATGATGAATAATCCTTTTAATGTACTGCTGGAACCTATTGGCTAATATTTTGGTGAGGATTTTCAAATTCATGTTCATCAGGAATATTGGTCTATAATTCTCCATTTCAGTGGGATCTTTGTCTGGTTTTGGGACAAAGGTGATGCTGGCTTCATAAAATGAGTTTTGAGGTTTTCCTTTTATTTCTGTTTTTTGGAACAGTTTCAGGAGCAAGGAATTATTTCTTCTTTAAATGTTTGGTACAATTCCCCTGGGAAGTCATCTGACCCTGGACTCTTGTTTGTTAGGAGATTTTTGATGACTGCTTCAATCTCCTTACTGATTATGGGTCTGTTCAGGTTTTCTATTTTTTCCTGGTTCAGTTGTGGCAGCTTATATGTCTCTAGGAATGCATTCATTTATTCCAGATTGTCAAATCTGTTGGCCTATAGTTGCATATAATATGTTCTTATCATTGTTCATATTTCTTTGGTGTTGGTTGTGACCTCTCCTCTTTCATTCATTATTTTATTAGATAAGTTTGGCCTGGGGTTTATTGATCTTATTAATTCTTTAAAAGAACCAGCTCCTAGTTTCGTTGATTTGTTCTACTGTTCTTTTGGTTTCTATCTCATTGATTTGTGCTCTGATCTTTATGATTTCTCTTCTCCTGGTTTTAGACTTCCTTTGCCATTCTTTCTCCAGCCCCTTTAGGTATAGGGTTAGGTTGTATACTTGAGACCTTTCTTGTTTCTTGAGAAAAGCATTGTATCACTATATACTTTCCTTTCAGGACTGCTTTTGCTGTGTCTCACAGATTTTGAACAGTTGTGTTTTCATTTTCATTTGTTTCCATGAATTTTTTTCAATTCTTCTTTAATTTCCTGGTTGACCCATTCATTGTTTAGTAGGATGCTCTTTAGTCTCCATGTATTTGAGTTCTTTCCAAATTTCCTCTTGTTATGGAGTTCTACATTCAGAGAACTGTGGTCTGAAAATATGCAGGGAATTAGCCCAATGTTTTGGTACCAGTTGAGACCTGATTTGTGACCCAGGATGTGATTTATTCTAGAGAATGTTCCATGTGTGCTAGAGAAAAGTGGGTATTCTGTTGCTTTGGGATGGAATGTTCTGAATATATCTGTGATGTCCATCTGGTCCAGTGTGTCATTTAATACCTTTCTTTCCTTACTGTTCTTTTGCCTGGATTTTCTATCTACTTCAATGAGGGGGGTATTAAAGTTCCCTACTATTACTGTATTATTGTTGACTTGTTTTTTAGATTTTGTTATTAGTTTATGTAGTTGGCTGCTCCCATATTAGGGGAATAGATATTTAAAATTATTAGAACTTCTTGTTGGACAGACCCTTTGAGTATGATATAGTGTCCTTCCTCATTTCTAATTGCAGTCTTTGGCTTAAAATCTGGTTTATCTAATATAAGGATTGCCACTCCAGCTTTCCTTCGATTTCCATTAGCATGTAAATTGTTTTCCACCCCTCACTTTAAATCTGGACATGTCTTTCAGTCTAAAATGAGTTTCGTTAGACAGCATATTGATAAGACTTGTTTTTGTTTTTGTTTTTTTTTACCATTCTGTTACCCTGTGTCTTTTGATTGGGACATTTAGCCCATTTACAGTCAGTAACAATTGAGAGATATGAATTTAGTGCCATTATATTACCTATAAGGTGACTGTTACTCTATATTGTCTCTGTTCCCTTCTGGTCTACTACGTTTATGCTCTTTCTCTGCTTAGAGGATCCCTTTTAGTATTTTCTGTAGTGCTGCTTTGGTGTTTGCAAATTCTTTTAATTTTTGTTTGTCCTGGAAGCTTTTTATCTCTCCTTCTATTTTCAATGACAGCTTAGCTGGATATAGTATCTTGGCTGCATAACTTTCTTAATTAGTGCTCTGAATATATCATGCCAGACTTTTCTGGTCTGCTAGGTCTCTGTACATAAATCTGCTGCCAACCTAATATTTATACCATTGTATTTTACAGACCACTTGTTCTGGGCTGCTTTCAGGATTTTCTCTTTGTCACTAACACTTGTAAATTTTACTATTAGATGATGGGGTATGGACCTATTTTTATCAATTTTGAGAGAGTGCTCTTTGCCTCATGCATTTTGATGCTTGTTCCCTTTGCCATATTAGAGAAATTCTCTAGTATAATTGGCTCCAATATATCTTCTGCCCCCCTCTATCTTTCTTCTTCTTCTTGGATCCCAATTATTTTAATATTGTTTCATCTTATGGTAGCACTTATCTCTGAAATTCTCCCCTGGTTGTCCAGTAGCTGTTTGTCTCTCTTTCTCAGCTTCTTTATTCTCTCTCATTTGGTCTTCTATATCACTAGTTCTCTCTTCTGCCTCATTTATCCTAGCAGTAAGAGACTCCATTTTTCATTGTACTTCATTAATAGTATTTTTTTTTTAATTTCAATTTGGTTAGATTTTAGTTCTTTTATTTTTCCAGAAAGCAATTCTGTAATATCTTCCATGCCTTTTTCAACCCCAGCTAACACCTTGATAATCATCATTCTGAAATCTAGTTCTGACATATTACCAATATCCATATTGAGTAGTTCCCTAGTCATTGTCGTTGGACTGCCTCTTGTTTCTTTTTTTTTTTTTGTGTGTGTGTGTGTAGTAAGTTTTTTGATCTTGTCATGGAAAGGTTAAAAACTAAAAAAAAAAAAAAAAAAAAAAACCTCAAAAAAAAAAGGTTAAAAACTAAAAAAAAAAAAGTATGCTAACCAAATCAGAAGGATCCAAACCCAAGAGGAGAAGAAAAGAGGAAAATAGAAAAATAAATAAATAAGAAACATTAGACTTATGAATAGAACAGTGCCACCCACTTGATTTTTTGTGTATTCTGGTCTCTTAGAAGAAATTATATCCCAAATTTTTAAAGAAAGATAAATTTATATTTATACAAAATAAGGATAAACTTAATGAAGGATTGAATATGAGTGTAGCAATGAAAATTAGAAAAAAATTCCAAAAAAGGAATTGATTAGATAAGAAGGTTGGAAAATGAAAAGAAAAAAAAAAGAGAGAGAGAGAGAATGTGATCAGGATGGAGACTAGAACAAACCATGTGCTAAATTTAGGGTATATTTTGGGGCGCCTGGGTGGCTCAGTGGATTGGGCCGCTGCCTTCGGCTCAGGTCATGATCTCAGTGTCCTGGGATCGAGCCCCGCATCGGGCTCTTTGCTCAGCGGGAGCCTGCTTCTCTCTCTCTCTCTGCCTGACTCTCCGCCTACTTGTGATTTCTCTCTCTGTCAAATAAATAATAAGTAAAATCTTTAAAAAAATAAATAAATAAATAAATAAATAAATAAATTTAGGGTATATTTTGATCTATTTGAATAAATTGTATCCCAGAAATTTAAAGAAAAAAAAAAAAAACTGCATGTATACAATGAAGGGTTAAAGGGTTAATACAATGAAGGGTTAAAATATGACTATAACAATGAAAATTTTAAAAGATTTTTTTAAAAAGGTATTGTTAAGATAAAATAGTTTAAAAACATTAAAAGAGGAAAGAGGAAAAGTTAAGATAATAGAATAAGAAAAAAATTAATTTTTTTTTCCTTGTAGGACTAAAGGATCATGGGGAAAAAGCCATGAATTCTCTGTGTTGTTTTCCCCTAGCTCTGGAGTTTTGCTGTTCTCATTGATTGGTAAAATTGGTCTTGGGTGGATGTTCTTGCTGATCTTCTGAGAGAGGAGCCTTTTGCAGTGATTCTCAAATATCTTTGCCTGAGGCAGATTTGCACTGCCCTTGACATGGACCAGGCTAAGTAAACTGCTCACGTTCACTCTTGGTAGCTTTTGTTCCCTGAATGCTTTCCATAGAGCTTTGGAGGATGAGAATGAATATGACAGCCTCCCAATCTCCAGCCTGGAGGAGCCAACAGCTCAGGGCCCCACTTCTCAGTGCAATCTCAGAAAAAAGCAATCAATCCCTTCTGTCTCCCTGGTCTCTGGCTGCTCTCGGTGCTTACCTGGCTTGTGACTGACTACTTCTATCTCTAGTGCATATCCTGTCTGGAGTCCTCAAACCCAGTAGATTCCTGCTGCATGCTCCCACACCACTCCTCCCAAGGAGGAAGGAGAGGGTCTCTCTGGATCTGCCACTTGTGGGGTCACTGCTCGAAGATCAGTGTCCTGACTGTGCTTCAGATCACAGTTAAAGGTAACACAGAGCTGAGAGCTCACTCCTCAGCTCCGTATCTGTAGCTGGCTTCCTCACTCTAATTCCTGGGAGCTCTGCCAACTCAGACATCCCCAGTCTTTCTGTGACCCCGTGGGTTCTGAGACCACATTGTCCCCACAAGGGCTCCAACCCTTTTCGCCTCTGGAGTGATGTCCCTTAGTGGAGCAGATTTCTATAAGTTCTGATTTTGTGCTCTGCTGCTCACCACTTGCCGGTAGCTGGCCCCTCCCCCCACAGCTCTCTTCCCGTCACTTGAGATTCATTTCTCTGCATGCCCTACCTTCCAGAAAGTGGTCAATTTTCTGTTCCTATAATTGCTGCTATTCACTTCTCTATCCTGTTGAGTTTGTAGGTGTTCAAAATGGTTAGATAACTATCTAGCTGAACTCCTGGGACCTAATGATAGTTAAGTCTGCTACTACTCCACCATCTTGCTTCTCCCTATGTTGCTCTTCTAAGAAAAATCCAATTTCAAATTCCAGTAGATAACAGACTTTGCTTGAATAGATGCAAATACATATTTCTCTGTGTATATGAGTTTTTGTGTCAAAATATTTAATATTCTAATTTAGGTATTACATTGGTCTTCCAATTCAGTATTCTACTTAATTATATTTAGAGGTCAGTTTGTGTTTCTAAAATGGCACAGAAAATTGGGGAAAGTGAATGATCTTTTCTATTCCATTATGCTGATTACTGAGACTTCATTGTTGGCCTGTGAGTGATGGAAGATGATAAGATGAGTAGCTCCACCTGTTCAATATGTGTGTGTGTGTACATATGCAAATAAAAGTTTATTTATTAATGTAAAAGAGTGATCCTTTGAAAATTCTTCCTATATACATATATATGTATATGTAAATTGGCCACAAAAAGCATAGAAATAGTTAAAATCAGATTTTTTCAAATTATTTGTACTCTTAATGTTGACCCAATGTACTATTCGAATTTTTTTCCTCAAGTACATGAGACTTCTAATAATATAACCTCTCAAATAATATGTGAATCATAAAATGGAATAACAGTATTAAAGTCAACAGTGTCTTATGACTTCTATTAACTCATGATTTTCTGAATACCCTTAATAAAATAAAAATCAAAACTAAATGCCATTGTATTATGTAATGTAGGCTTCTTCAGGTGTCATTTAATAGTGATATTTCTTAAAAATACTTTATGACCATTATTGTACCACTCTTGAGTTCTATTTTAAGCTGTAAGAATAAATCATAACTAAAATACACAAGTATTTTTCATAGTTCAACATCTTTCAACAATCATCTCAACACTGTCCCTTCAATCTAAACTAATTAGAAAGTAAAAATAGTGAAGCACTTTAATATTTATAAATATTTAAATGTTAAAATATTGATATACCTGACTTTCTAATTATTTAGAAATAAAAGGAGCCATATATGTGCAGTTATAATAAATTTGGGAAGATTAATCATAGTTTTATGGAGCTTTCCTGCTGTACTTGAATGGAACATCATTAAAATATCTATCATGTTAAGTATTTTCTTCAGCACTAAAAATAAATGAGTTAGCAAAACATGGAAAGACCTAGAGGAATCTGAAATGTATATTGTTAAGTGAAAGAAACCAGTCTTAAAGGGTTGTATACTATATGGTTCTATCTGTATAGTATTTCAAAAATGATAAAACTATGGAGACATGAACAGAAAATTCCAGAAGGAAGCCAGAAGGTACATATTTTAATTTGGCCAATATAATCTTAAAACAGGTAACTGGAAATATTTGGAAATGTAATTCAAAAATTATATGGATGAAAGATTTATTGGGGAGCCATGATTGGCAATCTGTAGAGCCTTCATTTTGCTCTGAATTCCATGAGAAATCATTTGAAGATTTGAGGCAAGGAGTAATATGGTAGATCTTGGCTTCTGGAATATGGACTCACTATATTTAACCTAAATGCATGAGATTACTATTTTCTGATAGTGCATTAATAATGAGAAGATATAAAGACATTTGGTTGAGAAGATTATTTTAGCCTGATCTATTTCATTGCAGTGGTATCAATGCATTACACAATTTCCTATTTTGTTCTCATTCCCTCTGTTGTGAATTTCTTTTAAGGTTTTATTTATTTATTTGACAGAGAGAGACAGAGAACACAAACAGAGGGAGCAGCAGGCAGAGGGAAAGGGAGAAACAGGCTCCCAACTGAACAGAGAGCCCAACATGGGGCTTGACCCCAGGACCCCGAGATCATGACTTGAGCTGAAGGCAGACAATTTACAGACTGAGCCACAGAGGTGCCCCTCTGTTGTGATTTCTTTTCTGGATTTAGAAAGTTAGGCTAGAAGATAAACAGTCATTTCATTTGTTCAGAAATCTCAAATTGTCTGTCTCCTTTTGCTTTTCAACCCATAATGATTTGAGAGTCAAGCTTACTTCTCCACTGAGACCATACTACAACAAACATCAGCAATTTCTATTGTGTTTACTTAAGGGAAACCATCTAATTTGTCACTTGCATTGACTATCAACAACAACAACAACAGAATGACATTATAGATCACATTATCCTTCCTGAAGTACTCTTTTTTCTTGTGACTTCCTTCTTATATATTAATTATTCATTTTTAGAAATTTTTGTGATCTTTGATTTATGTGGATGATAAATGTTTACATTCCTTGTTTCTCAATTTTTGCTGTCTTATGTTCTCATTTTTATGTCATTGTGCCATGTATTTTTTTGATGATTTCAATTAAAAGAAACATTTGATAATATGTGAATGTTCAATATAGACACTGTAGATCCCACACCTCTATGTCCATGGCATTTGTGGACAATTTGGATTTCTCACTGACCCCAAAACACTGCTCTCAAACTTTTTATTCTTCTACTATTCCTTTTTTCTGTGAATAAGATCCACACCATTTACTTACTGAGTTATAAACATGTCTTTCCCTTTGCAACTTCCTTTGCTGGTAACCAACTTAATTGGATCCCCACTCTATATCTATAAATCTGATAATATTACTTTCATGATTATCTCTTTAGTACTTTTGCCAAATTTAGCTCAAGTCCTATAAGATTACTTACAACAGTGAGTTTATAGTATGTAATAATTACAATGGCATGTCGATGTAATAGTTATCATATAGGCTATGAAGCTGAATTAAATAGAACCCCAAAACAAGTAACAGACAAACAATGGTTGAAAAATATTAGAAGTATATTTCACTTGGCTCTCTTCCAGTCCTTTTTTTCAGAGAACTTGATCTTTTAATGTTTAAGTGTTTCTCAAAAGGTCCCTTTATCAGCCTAATACAAATGAGTTTCCAAGAGATGTTCTTACTCCAGATTGTGAAAAATTATGCTTATCACGCCTCTCACATCTCACTGTCCCCAAACCCAGTGTCTAACCTACAACTAAATGGGATGAAAGCAAGGAATTAGAGCTGTAAGTGGAAAGTCTAGCTAAAAATTGGTAGGATCCCTATCTGTAAGGAAAATGGTACTGTGAGATGATCTCTACTGCCGCATCAACATCAGTTCATCCTTGTTTTCTTCATAGTTTGTCTTTCAGCCATTGTGATTCATATTAATTTCCCCTAATTATATTCACCTTTTTGATTTCTTGTGTCAGTAATGCTGTTCTCTCCCTCAGAACAATCCTGTTTACTCTCAGCTTCTGTTACTCGTATCTAGGAATCACTCAATCATACCATTTCAGGATACTTAAATGTATGATTTGCTTATGTTGTGATTACTTTATTAAAAACTTTAACATTTTCCCTTTCAACAACTGTAGTATTTTTAGTAATCAATACTTTTACAAATTATTATCAGAATGAATGTGTATGAAAGACTTTCTTTTATTTTTTACACAAAGCCAAAGAGAAATTTAGGCCATATTTTTCAGGCTTGTATAGGAGCTTTAAAGTTTTACTTATATTTTTTGATAACTTCTGTCACAGTTATCCTGTTATTTTCTGGAAAGCACAATTTGAAGGTCAGATTTTTATTTTCTGTCTTTTATACGTCTTGTGATATTTACCCTATTTTCTTTATCACTGTCATTTGATTTTATCAGATTTTCCTTTCAATTTTTCATATGCAGTTTCTGAAGTTTTCTTCTTGAATTATATATTAAATTATTTAAATAATAAATAATAAATAAATAAATAATAAAGTAATATTTAAATAGTTTTTTTTTCTGAAAAAAATTCCTCCTTGGTTTTCTAATAAAATATTTCCGATTTTTGTTTTTACATTGGTGATTCAAAATAACATTTTTTTTTCTTTTGGTTAGTAGGACTTCATTGGACAGGCCACAAATCAGAATTTCTTCCTTTACTTAAATTTATTGGGGTAAGGTTTGTGCCACCTTAGTTTTTGCCAGTCAACAGGTGTGGGGTTACCACTGGAATGTCTTTCTGTCAACTTGATGTTCAAATTGCCTTCTTAAATATAAGGGGAATTAACAGTGTGATGTCCATAAATTGTACCTCAACACTTAGTGTCTAGCAAACGTTGGTTATTATAGCTTTCCTTTATACCTATTTATTCTCCTATAGCTCACCTCCTGGCAACAAGAACAAATAGATTATCTGAAACATTAAAATTGGGAGTCTTGGGGCACCTGGGTGGCTCAGTGGATTAAAGCCTCTGCCTTCGGCTCAGGTCGTGATACCAGGGTCCTGGGATCAAGCACTGCACCGGGCTCTCTGCTCAGCAAGGAGCCTGCTTCCTCCTCTCTCTCTCTGCCTGCCTCTCTGCCTACTTGTGATCTGTCAAATAAATAAATAAAATCTTAAAAAAAAATTCAGAGTCTTAGCTTTTATACCATTCCCTTCAGTTTCCTGGACCTAAACACAATCGTGTGTGTGTGTGTGTGTGTGTGTGTGTGTGTGTGTGTGTGTGTATAATATCCCTTCTGGGCACAAAATGGTAAAATCTTCTCTAACTGTCCTCCAAGCTATTCCTCTAGACAATGCTTACATGTACGCTTATTTTCAATCTGTTACTTTCATACACATGTGTATGCACTTAAATCCATATAGACTTTCCCTGGGTGTCACTGTTTCTCATTAGGTATATGAGAAAACATTCACAAATCAGAACAAGTATTATTAAATGCATACCATGTACTAGCTACTATTGAAGATGACTTTAATACAACAATGAACATTTTCATCAAAGAGCCATTATCTAATGTAATTTGAATTTTAGAGTTCTGCTATAGGAAATAAACACATAAAGTATTTTAGAAAGTAATACACATCACAGAGACTGTATAGACTAGGGTGTTAGAATTCTGAGGCTTGGCAATTTTAATTAGGTTGGTTTAATATACCTTGAGAAAACCTAAACACAAAATGGAAGGATTTGAGAGAGGCATACATTAGACATCTTCTTTCCAAATAGAATGAAAGCCAGTGCTCAGACTTGTTGTACGTAAGAAACAGCAAGAAGGTCTGTGGGTCTCAGTGAGCTGAAGTGAATAGAGGAAGAAAACAGAAGAAATGATGTCAGAAAGGAAATGAGAGACTAAAATGCCTAGAAACTTCTGGGCACTATATAGACTTTGACTTGTGTTCTGAATTCAGAGTTTGTGTAGTAAAGAGGCAAACTCTGATTGTGGGTCCCAGGGATCTCTCTTGTACTGAAAATAAACAACAAAGGATAAGGATGAGAGGGGTGGAATTATTCTGAAGGCCACTGTAGTCATCCACAACAGAGGTGATAAAACTTACACCAGGATGGAGTGAAAGAGGTAAATATTGGTGGGGTTCCTAATAAGATTTTGAAGGTAGACATCACATAATTTCTTAAAATATTAAATGAGATGTTATGAGAGAAAAGAGGAGTGAAGAATGCCTCTAAGATTTTGAGATTGAATGACTAGAAGTTCAAAGGAGCTCTTATCAGCTGATCTGGGGAAGGTTGTAGACAGAAAATATTTTGGAGGAAACATCAGGAGGGCTTACTGGAGCATACTGAACTCAAAAATCCTTATAAGACAGCCATTGTAGGTAAATAGCTGAATGTGTAAGAACAGAGCTCATGAGGGGTAGCTAGATATGAAAGAACAGAGCTCATGGGTATCTTGGCTTAAACTACTATAACCAAATAGTACAGACTAGGCAATTTATACAATGGAAATTTATTTCTTACCATTCTGGAGCCTACAAGTCTAAGATTGAGGTGCCAACCATTCAGTTTTCAAAGAAGGCCCTTTTCTTGTCTTGTAGGCCACTGCTTTTTCATTATGTGTGCACATGGCAGAGAGACATTTCTCCCTTGTTTTTGCTTATGATTTGATCAGGGGACTTAACTCTCATAAACTAATCACTTTCCAAATGCCATCATGCTGGGGGTTAGAGCTTCAACATTTTACTTCTGGAGGGATCTATTTCTTTCCTTAACAATGAATAAGAGAAGGATAATTGCCATTTTTGGTAGATAGTTCCATTTTATAAACCATACCTCCTTTTATTTATGGTCCTAAATAGTCTCCCCTTTTTGAATGTGGGCCAGTTTTGTGATTAACTTGTAATCAATACATTGTGGCCATAGTGATGGTACATGATTTTCAAGCCTATATGAGAAGTCTTACAACTTCCACTTAGATTTATTGTAAGAATTGCTCCAGAGGAAGCCAGTTGCCATGGAAGAAGTTTGGCTAACTTGAGACTTTCATGTCCTGGGTAATGTTGCCACATGAAGAGAAGGGGATATCTGCACAGATATTCCCCAATAGTTCCAGCCATACCAACCCAGACTTCAAACATATGAGTGAAAAAGACATTTTGCATTAAGCCTTCAGGTGAAACCAGTCCTGTTAACTGCAACTACATGAAATATCTCAAATGACAATTTAGCGGAGTCCAGTCAGCTAGTCTGATCTGACAGTTATTAATACCACAACATTTTGAAGTGATTTGTTATATCCAAAAATCATCAGCGCACAGATAATACATAAATCCTCCTGTGGTTCACTTTCCAAGAAAATGAATACAAGAAGAGACAGTAAGTGAGCTAGGTGCAGAACTCCAAGTAATTTATCTGTAAGTTAGCAAAGAAGACAATTGGTAATAAATTAGGAATCCAGACTTAAAAATATTGAATTATTATTTTGGGTTTGAAAAATTGGTAGTCTTGAAAAGAATGTCAGAGGACTTAACTTTTTTGGCTTAAAGGAAGATAAGAAAATCATTTAAAGGAAAAAGAATTTGAAAGATTTTTATTTATTTGACAGAGTGAGATCACAAGTAGGCAGAGAGGCAGGCAGAGAGAGAGAGAGGAGGAAGCAGACTCCCCGCCGAGCAGAGAGTCCGATGCGGGACTCGACCCCAGGACTCTGAGATCATGACCTGAGCCGAAGGCAGAGGCTCAACCCACTGAGTCACCCAGGCACCCCTAACGGAAAATTTTAAAAAAATAGTTTTATAAACAAAGGATAAAATTGAAGTGATCTTAATGAGGGTTCTAGTACCATAGTTTAAATTGGATTCCAGGGTGCAAACAGGGATGCTGGAATATTCAGAGATCAACAATGGTAAAGTGCTCTTAGTACTTCATGCCTGAAGGAGATAAGGGGGGAAGGTGTCTACTTTAAGGCCAGAGTTAGGTGAAATCATCAGAGTCACCAGAAAAGTAAGGACCAGTATGCAGAGAAGAAACAAGAGAAAAATACTCAAATTCTCTCTCCTTTTACCCTCTGATATCTCCTTTTACCATTTGTCCCATTGCAAAGTAGCCTGGCAGATGCTGTCTGTAGGGGCCAGGCTAACAGAGAGCAGGCCACGGGAGGTCCGGTCATGAAATGAAACAAAAAAATTAATACAGGAAGTAAGACATGAGGATCAATGACAACAAGCAAGATTCATACACATTTCAAGGAAAATAACTGATGCTGACTCTATATTATATCTAACTTGCTTTAAAGCCCTTAGTTTTTAATGTCTATTCTACAAATGTCATGAGATACAATTTTCAAATACCACTGTGTGCATTCTTTTCCCTACTTTCTTACAGTGAACATCAATCATAAGAGTATGTGTTGCCAATTTGACAATTAAAATGATATGACAGAATGCAAATATAAAGTTACTGTTCAGTTTTCTTTAATTCCAAATTTGGAAAGTGCCTAAGGGGAGCAGGAAATTGTGCTTTTTCTATGGTAATATATTAGAATAGAAGGCAAGAAATAAATCTACCTAGGGAATCTGGAATTTGGGTTATGGGCCAAGTAGAAAGGAAGAAGGAGAAGAAATATAGATCAGTTACTCAAGGGAGGAGTTTTTGTGACTGTATACATGTGTCAAGGATGTTGCAGACACAATGTTGCCTTTTATATAAATGCAGCACATCAGCTGAATAGGGAAAGCATGTTTACTGAGATTTTCCATTAATAGATTTAAAATCATGGTCTGGGCTACTCAGTAGAAATAAGAAAAATGTCCAAGAATTTGGTGAGCCTTATTGAATGGTTTTAGTGGACCCCAACATTTTTATTGTACCTGCTGATTCATAAACACTCAGCCAAACACAGAGCAGGGATCTTCACAGTGATGTCAAATTCCATTCCTGTTAGTTAACCCTATGTGCTTCACTCTCATGCATAAAGTGAGTTACTGTTGACTTTTGTTTTGTTTTTCAATAGCAGAGAAACAGTAGTAGTAGTTTAAAAGGCTGTGTCTGTGTCTGCAACTTAGAAGAATGATTCCTAAGTTGGAATTGACTGATATATCCCCCTAAATAGAAAAGAGTATTTACTTGACTTTTAAGAAAGAACAAAACTTCTTTTCTACATACACACTTTAAAGGAATTTAAGTCTAAGTGAACAAAAATGAGATTAATGAGAACAAAAGTATTTTTTGTGTCATATATTTTGTAGTTTAAAGTCTGAACTGATCGCATATTCTCAAGGTTCACACAAGCCAAAGATTTTTAAAAATAAACTTGTTTTAAAAGGACTGCCATTATAGGCAAGATTCCTTGACTTTATGTATTTTATAGTGTAAAATATGATGATATACAGCTACTTTAATGGTTTCCTAAACTCCACAGAGTTAAGACCATTATTAACATTAAATCTCTTTGCCTGAGCTCAGGCCTTTACTGGTGTAATATTGAAACTTTTACGATTAAGTATGAGAACAACTATTTTTACTTAAGAGTGGATATCTTATATTCTAAAAAAAGAAAAACACAACAAAAAATAGAAGCTCAAGGATTGATTTTTTTTTTGTAGGAAAAGCAATATGCAGTTCCTCCAATGTTTCATTTTCTAACATTAACCACAATGCTCTCATCTCTTTAATGTATTATATTAAAATGAAAAAAGGTATATGTAATTTTCTTAATGTAAACTTTTTAATTTGCAAAATCCTCAGCTATAATTACATTAAGATGTTATATATTGACTAACTTGTTTAAAATACTTGTTGTCAGAAACATCAGTACTGAAACCTAATACTATACCTAATCCTTATTACCCATAGAAAATTTTAAAAAATAATTTAAATAATAAAATAATGAATTAAATATATAAATGAATGTAAATTAAATAATAAGCACATCTTGCTCTCCCTTATTTGGAAATATTTTAATGTATAAACAGCATATTCTTTAAAGAAAACAGTTTTTAGACAAAATCCCAGGAAGCTGATGGAGATATTGAAATTATAATTTTACGTCTTATGAATGGAACAGGGAAATACTAGAAAACCAAGAAATATTATTATGCCAAACCGGGGGAAATAAAAGATCAAGTGCATGCCTAGGGTTTTAATGTCCCTATGATGACTTAAAATTCATTATTAGAGCTAAAATTATGTTTTATCAAATTCAAGGGTTATTTAACAAGGGTAAATTGTTAAGTTATCCATCTCTGGCCAGAAATGTTCTTACCTGCACTAGTGCTGACGCAATACTGAAAAACAGAATGTAAGAGAAAGGAGAAAAAAAGTGAAGCATATCAAAAATCACAGGTAATCATTGTTTTCAAAAAAGAAAAGTTTAGTTATTATATTTAGACATCTTTTTCCCTTTTCTGAAACTACTTATTTCAGGACTGTCAGTAATCTTTCAAAAGTCACTTAAAAAAAATCTGTCAAATAACAATGTTAGTGTACATTTTACTTGACAGGCCAAAATTTATTGTAGGCTTTAAAAAACCCCAACTATTTACTGTTACAGTCCACATACAACTGTATTTGAATGCTCTATGACTGAGAAACAGTTATTCAAAAGTTTAAATAATTATGCTGTCTATGTGTCTAGAGTTCTAACATAATGTGTGATTCAAAATATGCAAATTTTTAACATAGTGAGGATACCCCCTATCTTTACAGCCTCCTCTTATTTTTTTTAGGAATTATCAATTTCCCTTTTTATTAATTCTCTACAATTATAGTTCCTTAACATTAGTGCATATATGATAGCAGATAAAATTGGATAGATATTGTTTTCTCTATTATGAGGTTAACCAGTTCTTGCAAATTGCTGAACACAATATTTGATTTGATTTAACTGTTTTGTTTAATCAATGACATTATTTTAATGTTTCCTTAATGCAATTAGTGGATTTTTTTAACTTTCCAGTTTTCTCATTTACTTAATAAATTTTTTTTTTAATATTTTATTTTTTATAAACATATATTTTTATCCCCAGGGGTACAGGTCTGTGAATCACCAGGTTTACACACTTCACAGCACTC
>NC_081568.1:16430796-16454099 GCF_022355385.1 Mustela nigripes | reverse complement strand
AACAAGACAGGAAATGACAGATGTTGGTGAGGATGCGGAGAAAGGGACACCCTCTTGCACTGTTGGTGGGAATTCAAGCTGGTACAGTCACTCTGGAAAACAGCATGGAGGTTCCTCAAAAAGTTGAAACTAGAGCTACCCTATGACTTAGCAGTTACACTCCCGGGTATTTACCCTAAGGATAGAAATGCAGTGATCCAAAGGCTGACATGCACATGAATGTTCAAGAAGCAATGTCCACAATAGCCAAACTACAGAAAGATCCCAAATGTCCATCAACAGATGAATGAATAAAGAAGATATGGTATAAATATACAATAGAATACTATGCAGTCATCAAAAGAAATCAAATATTGCCATTTACAATGACTTGGAACCAGAGAGTATTACGCTAAGTGAAATAAGTCAGTCAGAGGAAGACAATTATCATATGATCTCCCTGATATGAGGAAGTTGAGAGGCAATGTGCAGGGTTTGGTGGGTAGGGAAGGAAAAAATGAAACAAGGTGGGATCAGGAGGGAGACAAATCATAAGAGACTCTTCGTCCCACAAAACAAACTGAGGGTTGCTGGGGGGAGGGGTTTGGGAGAAGGGGGTGGGATTATGGACATTGGGGAGGGTATGTCCTATGGTGAGTGCTGTGAAGAGTGTAAACCTGGCTATTCACAGACCTGTTCCTCTGGGGATAATAATACATTATATGTTAATAAAAAATTAAAAATTAAAAAAAATCTGTCATACTGCTATCCAGTGTCAACGAACAGCTGGTTCAACTTTCAGACACTCCCAACAATTTACATTATTTGGCTCTCCTTTGCCAAAATTACATCTTTTATTGTATTAACTACTGGATTCGTCTTGGTATTATGATATTAAGTTATGCTCTTTTTAAATTTTGATTTGCATGCATTTCTTTTCCTGCCTTTTTTTTTTTTGTTTTTTTCCTCTTGATTTCTGTGAAAAAGTAATTTCCTCACCAAACACTTTTCTGGCCTCTTTCCACCCCATTATCTCTTAACTTGGGAAAGTAGAGTAGCTGATTTTATTAAAGTTAGGGAAAAAGTGAAATGAGACCTCAACGCCTCAGATTGGAACAAAGAGGAAGAGAATATTGAAGGGCAAGTTCAGTCTTATTCTCGTACAGGGCTTTCAGTCATCAAGTTGATATTTTTAAATTCACTTACCGCTCCACAGTTTTCTATTACAGATTGGGTAGAGAAGATGGTTTCTGATAGCTGAAAATCCTTAGCATTCTCCACATATGGGGGGGAGGGGACAAAGAAACAAATAAAAACAAAATGGAAAAAAAAAACAAAACTGTGGTATTCAGACGAGGCCCATATTTACACAGAGAATTTAATGGAGAGTGGAACATGTTACTACTGGTATTACAGATTTCCCCCCTCCTTAGGCATTCTGAGAGGCTTATTTTAGGCCTAATAGATTCTGAAATTTGTGGCTCCCCCCTCCCCCAAATTAGGGCCTTTAACCTAACCACAGGATGTTTTGAACTTGGTAGCTCATAAGAGACCAAAGAGGCTTTGTCCACAATTGATTGTATCTTTATAAAGAGGTGGAAACATAAATTAAGGTCTAACAATCATAGGTACCTTAACAAGGCAAGTGTCCCCCAAAGCAGGAAGGATCTCAGGGTACAGCCTGTCACAGCTCATTACTCAGGCACAGCCTTTCCTGAATATGTTTGGCTGATGCAAAGCTTTATTGTCCTAAAAGAAAAGAAATAAAGAAGGAAAGAAAGAAAGAGAAAGAAAGAAAAAGAAAGAGAGAAAGAAAGAAAGAAAGAAAGAAAGAAAGAAAGAAAGAAAGAAAGATGGACCTCATGTGCCTTATAGTGTCAGTGGGGAAAATGATTATTTGATGCTATTATAATACAGTTTTCTTTCTTGAGTTAAAGAGTAAAAGAGCGGTTCTTTTAAAATATACATACCAATTTAAGAGAATAAAAGAAAAACCTTTCATGTCAAACTTCTACTAAAATGAACATTGGAGTAGGGACAGAAGATTTTGTTAGCACATTAAACCACCCTTAAAGGATGATCACAGCTATACCAAGCATTTATGGAAAACCTACACAAGTTTCAGATGAAGGTTAGTATAAAATAATTAAGATAATATTAGGTGTTGTCAAGGTGATAGAGTTACCAAAGTTGTCAACACTAGTATATTGGTTGGGTTCTGAGTGATGCTGGAGAAATGAAACAAGCCTTTTAAATAGGCAAATAGATGAGAGATATTAAAGGGGGTTCAGGCAAGATAATTGCATATGAAGTGTATGCCTGGAAGGATCAATGAAAAAAATGTTGCGCTGGTGAAATTATTAACAGAGAAAAAAGAAGGCAAGTTTTGTTTGAATAATGGGTGCTTCAGGGAGCAGCATGATGATTTGACTTCATATTTCTGTGATAAGAGATACCAAAATATCAAATGTACAAGAAAATGCTAGAAAAAAATGTATGGATCAGATAGAAAAGGTAAAAAGAAAAAGTCCTTCAATTTCAGAAAACTCTGGGATATCTGGGAAACGTCTATCACAGCTTCAGCTCATCAACCTTCTGAGGACAGTTCTACAATTCTAGTAGAAATAAATGTGAGGATGAGGAAGAAACACTCCTTGGTTTTATAAAAATAACAATTCTATAGCCACAGGCATTGGGAATATGATTGTGGACACAAGATTCAAATGTGTTACCTCAAGAGATGGCAGGGGAGCTATCACCAGTTGGAGCCAGCATGGTGCAGACCTGGGTCCCAGAAACATAGAATATAAGAGAAAATAAAAACTGTGAGGTTCTGATAATGAAAGATAGGAAAGAGAAGTCTCTCAAGAAGGAATGGGTGACAATACTAATTTTTAAAATTTGCTGGATGGCATAGGCATGTGACATTGCTGTGACTGACCTCTGAAAAGAATTTGCTTAGATAGTACCATTACATTTTTTGTGTGTAATATTTTCTTCAGTATCTATCTATCATCTATCTATCATCTATCTATCTATCATCTCTCTCCCCCTAATCTATCCATCCATGCATATTTATATTTATTAGAGGTAAATCCACTATATTCAACTCTATCATTCACAGAATCAGAATGGATTACTGGATGTAACCATTAATATTATCAAGACTGACATGGATGAGAATAGAAATATTAAATTTTTTGAGATTTCAGTGAATTCTAATTCCATTTCTGGGGAGGCTGTGTCTGATTCACAGAAAATAACAGAAAAGTCTCTAGAAGATTGGAAGGTGATATTTTAACATTTAAGAGGTAGGATTCACAGTTCTTTACATGGTAGGATTGAAAGGGGGATTCCTTCATTTCTTCCAAAAGGTTCAGAAATATTCAGATATTGAGATGGAGAAAAACAAAACACCAACCAAAAAGCCTAATTAGCTGGTTAGATAGCAAATGTAATGGAAGTTGTAATTTGAGAACTAAACTAATTTCAACTTTCCACTTGATTTCACTGTTGCGACCTAGCTTCTCCATATAACAAATGGTCTTTTGTACAGTTGTAAATGCCCCTAGGCTTCAACCATTGTCTTGATGAATATATTTAGGAAATTTACCTTTATTTCTTTTGTAACCTATTCAATACTATTGCAAGAATTCCTTCACCCCATAGTCCTTAAATATTTTATGTGTGCAAACTGGTCTATGGAAGTGGTCAGTCTCTTAAATCTTTCTTTTATTATATCTTTTCTAGGTGATCATAGCTTACTTTATTTTTTTTCTTCTGCAGACCAAAAAGCTTGGAAATCATCCAATAAGACTAGCAGAACTTAAAATCCTTCATCATTTTTCCTTTTATTAAAAAAATTGAGGCATATTGAAGTGTTATATTAGGTTCAGGTATACAACATAATGATTTGATGTTCATATATATTGTGAAATGATCATGACAGTCCGATTAACATAACCATAAATAGTTACATATTTTTTTAACTTGTGATGAGAACTTTTAAGATTTGTTTTTGCAACTTTGAAATATATAACAAGATATTATTTTCTATAGTTTTCATGGTACATGTTACAGCTCTATGACTTATTTTATAACCAGAATTTTATAGCTTTTGACCCCCTTCACTCTTTCCAAGCCCTCCTGCCCCCACTTCTGGCAACCATCAATCTGTTTTCTGTATCAATGAGCTTGGTAAAATATGTTATTGTGGCCAATTAATACTGGATTGTTTCCATTTCCCTGAATGATTGCCATAGTTCCCCTATTGACAATATTTGATGTCATTGGCATTTATTTGAAAAGCACAGAAAATTACCAGGTGATTTAAGCACAGAGCTGTTGGTTAGCTCACAGAAATTCATAGGATCCTAGATATGGAAGAATAGAGGCTACATAGAAGCAGGAGCTGCAGTCAAAACCATACCATAGAAGCTGCAGAGACCTTACTTCTTATAAAAACAAGCAAAAAACAGCTTCCCCTCTTGCTTCCTTTGGCAGCATTAAGCTTAGATGCTTTTTCTCCTGGAAGATGCACAGTGCTAACTTACCTCCCTCTGCCAACAGAATATGGTCTCCACTTGTTCTCCATCTTTGTCCCTAACTCCTACTTCATGGGTGTTTGCAGTAGGTTGGGGTTATGTGACATGTCCATATACTAAGTGAGACAAAGTATGTCGGACAGCGTCCTTTAGATTATGCTGCAACACATAATATAACTTCAATTTAATAAAATAATATGTATCTTATTTTACACTCCTGTTTTATATTACCTGAGATTCTATTTATTTGTTCTTCCAAGACCTAGGGGGAAGAGCAGAATGGTGTGATATCTATGAAAGTTTCTCTCTGACATTGCAAATAGTCACTTCTACTAACATTTCACTGATGAAAAGAAGTTATATGGCCAAGTATGATGTAAAAAATGGAATAGGAGATTAAACTCTTCTTCAAGAGGCACTCAAAATAATGTGGCAAAAGGTAAAGGTGTAAAATCCTTTTGTAGTGAAGGCAGTGGATAATTGGAAACACTAATAAAACCTACTAATATCATATTTTTCTTCTATAGAGTGAGGTGAGACTCATCAAAACTTTTTTGGTAGAAATTCACCAAACATAGGAAAAGGTTTCAGATGCTTGACAGGTACATTATGATAATTATTCACTATAATTTTTGTGACACATTATTTTAGTGATGCATAATGTTTTAACTTGTTTGGCCTCTTTTTAGTACCTTTAGGATTATTAGTCAGAAAAGCAGCATCTCCAGAGGACAGCGGCTTATCATCCATCCCCTTAGAAATATTTCATTTTTAGAATTTTTATGGATGTACCCCCATGGATTTGGCAGATAGTTCCCTACTACACAAAAGTGTCTAATTAGAGGTAGATTAGATATGATCTGATTAAGAAGCCTGTGGTCTAAATATAACCCGCCGTTGTGACTGAAATTAAGATAACATAATATTTGAAAAACTGGCAGAATTTCTCAAATAGACTATGAAAATAACTGTGATCAGACTATCACTGTTAATTGTTTGGAGAATAATGATATATTTTGTTGAAATTTAGCAATACACTCAAAGGAAAAAAAATGTCCTAGAAACTAAACGAATGCTCTTTAGAGGAAACTTGATAAAATTCTATCAAAGTTGGATCTACCCGAAGAGAGGGTCTGTCCCTATAGGGATGATATGGATTAACTTTCACATCTTCCCACTGATGTGATATAGAAGAGAGTTTAATATGTCCAGACAAATTACCAGCCAGGATAGCTTTTGTCTAGATTGGGAAACTGGGAAATGAGTAAGAGAGGTAAATTTAGTGGTATTTTTTTTTTAAATGAAATTCTGAAATTCTGTTTTGCAATCTCTCCTTGCAATTCAATAACAAAAACATAAACCCTTTGTATTTTAGAAAAATTTAAAAAATGGAGATTGTTTTAAAACAAATTTGTGGAGTTCCTGGGTGTTTCAGTCACTTAAGTGTCTGCCTTTGGCTCAGATCATGATCCCAGGGTCCTGAGACTGAGCCCACTGTCTGGCTTCCTACTAACTGAGAGTCTGCTTCTCCCTCTACCTTCCCCCTACTTTAGCTCTTTCTCTCACTTGCTCACTCACTTGCTTAGTCTCTCTCTCAAATAAAAAAGTAAATTCTTTTTTAAAAAAATCAAAATTAAAAGCAGAAGACATTGATAATTATGAAAAAATAAAGATAGTAAAATAATTACCCTAAAAAGATCTCAAGGTCAATTTATTTTTCCAATGAAAGACAGGATAATATAGGATGATTCACTTTAAAATACATTAACATGTAAAGAGATAATTTAAACAATGTTGAAGTTGTACACAAAAAGACAATTTAGAAGAACAAAAAGCAAGCACAAGATAGTTAAGTGAAAAATAAGTGTCTTTACAATGTAATGGTAAAACACTTGAACATTCAGTAATTTTATCATTAAATAAATTTGTTGACTACTTGAGGAAAAAACTCAAACAGGAAACAATATTTAGAAAGTCAGAAGGAAAACAACACAAATCAAAAACTGATCTAGGATACTTCTGGGGGATAGAAACCATATCAGTAAAGGGAACAGAAAACTTTTATTTAAAATATGTATATAAATATAAACCTAAATTATATGTATATGAATATATATGTATATATATATACACATATATATGTAAAAGGTTGTATAAAGTAAAAGGTTTACTAATATATATGTATGTATATGTATATGCATATACACACATATATGTATGTTATACATACATATATTATAATATATACATATATGTATGTATATGTATATATATGTAAAAGTTTGAAAGAGAGCTTTATGGAATGCAGAAGTTGGAATTTTACAAGATAGTTACAATTTCTAAGTTGATGGAGAATGAAGAAGAGTAGGATGTGCAATTCAGGGCAGGGAAACCAACTCAACACTTAGGCATCGAAGGAGAAGTATAAGCCCCAGCTTATCCATGAGAGAAGTCCACAGTCTGATAATGGAGACATAGGTTGTGAAACACAGCAGGTTTAAGGAACTGCCTACCCTCTAGCTGGTGGAGAACCTTGCTTGTAAGTACTGACCACAGTTATCTGTCAGGGCCACTGCAAAGAAATCCACCCATGTGCCCAACTATACCAGCTGAGTTTCTGGCTACTGTGAGAAAACAGCCCATCTCAAGAAGGAAAGGAAGAAAAAAAAAAAAAAAAGTTTTCACCGCTCTGGTCTTAATATGTCCTTCCAGCACCCTCTATTGGCAAAGCAAAACATCAAGGCAGTTAATGTAGAAAATATCTTGAGTCCATCTTTAACATTTCTGTACTTTTCTTACAAGTTTGTAAGTTTGAAATTACTTGA
This sequence comes from Mustela nigripes, assembly GCF_022355385.1. Classification (NCBI taxonomy): domain Eukaryota; kingdom Metazoa; phylum Chordata; class Mammalia; order Carnivora; family Mustelidae; genus Mustela; species Mustela nigripes. The sequence goes on along the minus strand of NC_081568.1, from coordinate 16,446,751 downwards.
AAAATAAACATTTCAAGCTATTACTCATAAATGGTTTAAAGAATATGTGAACAGATATCAATCACTTTAATCGAAAAAATGAAAATCTAAGGTATTCATTTATAAGATATTCATTTATGATTGAATAATATTCAATCATATTATTTATGATTGTTATTTTTAAGAAATTTCTACTATAGAGTTTATTGTGACCCCAGGAAAAAATGAGATTGAACATATAGCTATTTAGAACTAAAATGGCACAGAAATTTGAGAGCAAAATTTAAAGCATAACTATAATTTGAATCTGCCATTCTACATTTAAGAATACATCCCAAAGAAAGTACACGTGTGCAAAAAAAAGGAACAAAAATTTCCATGGAAATTCTTTGCAATATCTAAAAGTAGAAAACAACTTAAATATGTATCAAGTCGGATTTGGTTAAGTAGAATATAACCTAGACATGCTCTGGAATACTGTAAATATAGTCATTGAAGTCAATGTATTAACAAGCAAGGAAAGAAATCAATGACAAGACATGAAAATGACCAGTTGAATAAATAGTAAAGTATGCCAACAGACACATGAAAAAGTGATCCACATTACACAGTATCATGGAAATATAAATCAAAACCACAATGAGATACCACCTCACACCAGTCAGAATGGCTAAAATTAACAAGTCAAGAAATGACAGATGTTAAAGAGGATGCAGAGAAAGGGGAAACTTCTTATACTGTTGGTGGGAATGCAAGCTGATGAAACCACTCTGAAAGCACTCTGGAAAACAGCATGGAGTTTCCTCAAAAAGTTGAAAATAGAACTACCCTATGACCCAGCAATTGCACTACAGGGTATTTACCCTAAAGATACACATATAGTGACCCAAAGGAGCACATGCACCCCAATGTTTATAGCAGCAATGTCCACACTAGCCAAATTATGGAAAGAACCTAGATGTCCATCAGCAGGTGAATGGATAAAGATTATACACACACACACACACACACACACACACACGCACACACACACTCACACACACACACACACACACACACACAGGAATATTATGCAGCCATCAAAATAAATGAAAGCTTGCCATTTGCAATGATGTGGATGGAACCAGAGGGTATTATGCTGAGCGAAATAAGTCAATCAGAGAAAGACATTATCATATAATCTCCCTGATATGAGGATTTGAGAGGCAGAGTTGGGGGTTTGAGGGGTAGGGAAGGAAACAAAAATGGGATCAGGAGGAAGACAAACCATAAGAGATTCTTAAACTCACAAAACAAACTGAGGGTTCCTGGGGAATGAGGGGGTAGGGATAGGGTGGTTGGATTGTGGACATTGGGAAGGGTACATGCTATGGTGAGTGCTGTGAAATGTGTAAGCCTGATGATTCACAAACCTGTACCCTTGGGGCAAAGAATACATCATATGTTAAGAAAAATATTTAATAAAAAAAATGGATCATAGAAAAAGAAAAAAAAGCATGTTGTTACAATAAAAAGTAGGGATGTATGTTTGTTGAGTAAGGTTTAGAAGAATCCATCCTGAACCATTAAAATAGTTAGATACAGAGATGGACTGGAAACTTGTCTTTTTACTTTGTAGCTGGTTATTTTGTGATTATCATTTATTATATCTCAAATATTAAAAATAAATGCCATATAATTCATATATAATGCAATAAAAAGCACATATATACTTAAAACACATTTATATATACAATATAACAAGTAAAACTAATGGTATGAAGCTATAAAATTTAAATGTTGTATCACAGTAAATATGTATTAAATATTTATTTTAAATAAAATAAAGTTACATTTGAGTGCTTTTTATCTTGTTTACTAGCGTGCAAATTACTTTGCAGTAGTAATAAATAAAATTTAGTCACATTCATATCAATAAATCAAAAATGATCCAAAAATTAATAGTTTAATACATGCATTTACTTTGGCAAAAAATGCTATTCTATGTTTTATATTTAGCTATAATAATATTATAATAGGTTAAAAATGCTGTATAAACCCATCAAAGTTGTTACTGAGCTGATTTAAGATTGGGAGATAAAACGTGACTGATATAAAACCAATGTTCCTATGAATCACCTTGTAAAGTTTGATATAGAATTTTTAATATAATGTCAAAAAACACAAAAACAAAACACTACAGTCTAAGAAACAAACTTAATAAAAAATAATAGATTTAGATCGTGAATCATAAAATCTAGTAGAATTTCACTTTGCATAATATTTTTAATGAAATCTCTTCCCAAGATGCATTAGAAAATAGAATTAACCTCATTACACATTTTATTAGGAAAAAGCAAGCATGCAAATGTGATTAGTGGCAAACGAAAATAAACAGGAAAGGATGTATTTTTTTTATAATGAATTGATTTTCAATCATTTCCTCAGCCTTCTACGAGTGGATGGTTTTAGATTCCACATTCCTCTGTACACATTCCTACTTCTAGTCATTAATTTCCACTGACTTTTTTTTTTCCTCACACTATCTTTCCTCACACTATCTTTATGCTTTTTTAAAAAGATTTATTTGTTTGAGAGAGAGAAATAGAGTGAGAGAGCATGAGCAGGAGGAGCAGAAGGAGAGGGAGAGAATCTCAAGAAAACTCCCTGCTGAGTGGGGGGCTCACACAGGGCTTGACCTCAATTTCACATCCTTGAGCTGAAACCAAGAGTTCAGAGGCTTAACTGACCGCACCACCCAAGGGCCCCCCACTCTTGTGGCTTTTTGTTTTGTTTTGTTTAACTATTACCGTTTATTCTTCCACATTCAGTTTTCATAGCCTGTTTAATTTTTGCTAGTACTCTCTTTTCCCCAACTGGTTTCATCAGTTTAATTTTGCCCACAAAATACCATGAGCCAGAGGGGATTACATTTACACTTAAGGGAAGTAAATGCTCGTATTTCAAATTTTAAATGCTATAGGCATGTGTGGCTTCTGGCTACTGTATAGGACAGTTTAGATTTATGAACACTTCCATCATGGCAGAAAATTCTTGACAGTACTGGTATATATCTCTATTAGCATTCTTTTTGCTAAATGTCTGTTTCCCCTTTGCTTAAGAATTTGTTAGTGGTTTCCCATTGTTTTATCTTACATTCTAATCATGGGAAGCAATATGCTTTAAAGAAAAGAGTAAGGGTGTCTGGGTGGCTCAGTCGTTAAGTGTTTGCCTTCACCTCAGGTCCCAGTGTCCTGAGATCGAGTCCCACATCAGGCTCCCTGCTCAGCAGAAACCCTGCTTCTCCCTCTCCCACTCCCCCAGCTTGTGCTCCCTCTCTCACTATGTCTTTCTCTGTCAAATAAATAAATAAAATCTTAAAGAAAGAAAGAAAGAAAGAAAGAAATCAAGAAATCAAGAAATCAAGAAAAGAAAAGAAAAGAATAAAAGCTTGAGAATAGAAAACACTAACTTTGGATTTATACTAAATATGTAAATTGTAGTTGAGGGGAATTTATATATTTTTATTTATTTTTTAGACAAAGGGTGTGAGTACATGCGAGGAGGTAAGTGAGAGGCGGGGGTGGCGGGGAGAGAATCCGAGCAGACTACATGCCCAGCATAAAGCCCCAATTGGGCTCATTCTCAGAACCCTCAGATCATGATCTGAGCTGAACTAAAGAGTTGGTCACTTAACTTACTGAGCCACCCAGGCACCACAGGAAAGTATTTTTTAAATACAATTTTGAAACTTGAAATATACAATACCTTATACTTGAAATATACAATATACAATATAATGCATTCATATTTGTTTTTTATTTAAAGATTTTATTTATTTATTTATTTGAAAAAATGAGAGAGAGAAAACATGATTAGGGGCAAAGGCAGACTCTCTGCTGAACAGGGAGCCTCATGTGAGACTCTACCCCAGGACTTGGGGATCATGAACTGAGCCGAAGGAAGAAGCTTGACCACCTAGGTGCCTTCTTCTGTCCCTTTTCTACACTTGGCATTCCAGTCCATTTTTTTTTTTTTTATTCCAGTCCATTTTAAACCTTTGAAATACCTAATATTTGTGGCATCCTGAAAAAATGAGCAGATGCCTAAAACTCACTCACTTGCAGTATCAATGAATTCTCCTTATTTCAAAATAGACACCAACTTCAATTGTAACAGTATAATGATATTTATTATATATAATACATGGTGGAATTATTATGCATCAAATCAGTAGTCTTTTTGAGAGTAATTAATTAAGAAAATATTTTTGCCACAATATTAAGTAAAAGCATTGACATACAGTGACAAATTGGGTGTGTATGTTGATCTTGGTTGTAACAAAAACTTTGAAAAAGTCTATCATAAGAAACTGAACTCTAGGAAACAAACTGAGTGTTGCTGGAGGAGAGGTGGATGGGGAGAAGGGTTAACTGGGTGATGGGCATTAAGAAGGGCACATGATATAATGAACACTGGGTATCATATACAACTGATGAATCCCTGAACTCTTTGACAATGATAATATGCTATATGTTAATTGAATTAAAATAAACTAAAATTGAAAAAGAAGTCTAAGGGAAATAAGCTGTTGGCATTGCAAGTTTTTTTTTTCTTTAGTTCACTCATGCTATGACATGTTTTTCAAATATTTCTTACAGGAGCATGTTACTTTCATCCTAAAAACTAAAGCAAAAGCCAAGCCTTTTTTTTTTTTTTTTACTTAATGTTATATTGATAAAAAAATACTACATAAAAATTATAGTATTTAACACTCAGAATTTGCAGTAATATAAACATTTTTAATAGTATAAACCTGTATTCTCTTCATTACAGTGTTCTACCCTTAGAGCCTTGATCAAGCTATTTAAGGCTCTTTATCTACTTCCTAATTCTGAAATCATATTTACTAAATCAAGGCATTGCATTGATTAAGAAATATGCACCTAACATATCACTCAGACCAAAATAGTTTTGTTATAGATGTTAGCTAACTGCCACTTTACATTCTCTTGTGTGTAGTTTCTTAATCAAATTGTCATTGTGTATGAGCTTAGCTTTCCTACGTTTTGTGTATCATTGGTACTCAATACATATTAAAAAATAAAAATCTCTGAAACACACAGCTGGCCCAGTAAATATCAGTTGATTTATTCTAATTTCAAATGGCTACCAGAGCAACTCAAATTTCAGCTAGCATTTGACATTACCATATCAACTGCATCTCCAAAGTTACTTTGATATTGATTATAAACATTTAAATAAATGCTCCTTACAAATCAAATATTTATTTAACATTGAGTTTTAGATCTAATGAGCATTATGGAAGAACATGTTACCCCTCTTTCATAAGCATACCATTAGGAGAGCTGGGCTGATGAATTTTGGAGATCTATGAATCACACATTATGTAAGAATGTGGAAATAAAATACTTTTCTTTTTAGTTTCCCCATATTCGTATTCCCTATCCAATAATTTGTTAATATATAAGTCAAAGTTGAACCAACTGAACTTGAAACCAGTTGAAAGTTGAACTTACTAAGGACAAGTAGAAAAACATAGAAATAAAATCAATTCTGGCTCATTAATATCTAATGATCTCCTTGGAGTATGTATTTATAAATTTATATATATATTTATATATTCATAAATACATGTGAAAAATTATAGAACAAATAATAGATGACAACACTTGGAATTATCAATTTTACTTAAATTTAGAACCTCTTGAAGTTCAGAGGACAAATGTGGCAACTTCTATTTTAAATAGATGTGATTTCATGGGGTAGGATTACAATTTAATAGCAGAACAGGACATTATTGGAAATTTCTAGAGGAATTTTGTATCTTATGTTCTTACATGTTCCATGAATAATGCAGTCTAGTCCCTCTAAGAGTAATTTTGACTCTTAATGGAACATTATTGAAAGCTATTTTTATCCTATTTCAAATGAAACCTTATTCAATATGTTTGGGAGTACAAAGAATGAATACAGCTCCTGAAATGATGTATGCACCAGGCTTCTTATTGTACCGGAGCAGTGGCAGAGTTTTAGAAAAATATGAACAATTTGGGAGATTTTCTCATATTTTTGAATACATAAATTTCCTGAGTATTTGAAAACTCACACCTTAAAAAGTCAGTTTCTATTGCTTATTCCTCAGTAGAATTTGGAAAAATATGCCCATCCATCCTAGACTCTTTATAATATGTTATAACGAGTGAAACGGAATTTTTTTTCTTACACTTGCAAAATCTAACATGTGATCATTTCTCATAATCTAAAATCACAACATGTGATCATCTCTCAAAATCTAACATGTGATCATCTCTCATTCCTTAGATTTTTAAAATAGTAACAGTAGTAGTGACAAGGACTATTTGTAGTATACATATTCTATGTACCTGAGGAATTACTAACTGCTTCCTCTGAACCTCACTGAAAATAAGCTAATAAAGTACATATTACTATTACTCATTTTTGCTAAGCCATGCACGGTTCTGCAGCATCTTCTGCATCCCAGTGGCTTGCCAAGTGGTGAGTTTCGTATTTTGCTCATGCCACATATGATCTGTGGCTCTATTTATCATGATTTCTTAATTCTGAGACTCAGATTTAAGGGTCGGTTTCTATCTGAGACATGTTGTCCTTATGCAGGAATGGTGTAGGTGAAGGCAAAACTTCATGATCTTTTTTTTTTAATATATATATTTACTTATTTATTTGAGACAGAGATAATGAGAGAGAGCATGAATGTGGAGGAAAGGGAGACGCAGACTCCCCAACGAGCATGAAGTCAAATGCTTGGCTCCATCCCAGGACCCTGGGATCATGACCTGAGATGAAGGCAGGTGCTTAACCGAATGAGCCACCCAGGAGCCCAAAACTTCATGATCTTCATAGTCTCTGCCATAGAGTAGTATATGCCACTCTATTCACATTTTTTATTTGGCCAAAAACAATTGACTTAATTAATCCTGATGTCCACGGTATAGAGGTTTGTATTCCTTCCATGCAGAGGGGCATTGCAAGCACTGTGACCCTAGAGGTGTTGGATGAGTCTCTTGTGGAAAAGAGAAAACAATTTGAAAGAATAATATAGTTGACCACTGGAACTTTTCCTGTTGCACTGAAAGAAAGTAAATAATTTGATCAATGTCATACAGCTACTCAGGGGCATAGCTGGAACTCACCTCAAGCAATGTAGTTTGCAAGTCTGCTTTGTTATGTACTACTCTATTTTGTGCTGTGACACTTCTTTATTCAAATATACATAATCTTATATCCCAGAGACAAGACCCTAATTACTCACTACATTTGCATTTAACTAATGAGCAAGCAGAAAGGATCTTGCTTTCTGCTGGTTTGGATTTCCTAAGTGATTCATACTGAATGTTCAATTATGATAAGAAGCAAGTATGGCCAGGCAGATCTGTAAGAAAGTATTTGCATTTCAAAATACATACAAGTATTTTCTATTTCTGGAGGTATCATTCCAAAATCAAATTACAACAGCTTCACTCCCTAGGAACAAGTAATGGAGACTCATTTGGTCCTTCTAAGAAACGTGTAGTCTAATGAGCTGAAATACAAGGGATGGGCAATCCTACAGCATAGTATATCTATAATTGCTACATTTTTGTATTCGTTTATTGCTTTAAGTCAGCAGGTTGTCTTGCAACAACCTGCTACTTAACAGAAAATTTAAATATATGCATTGATGTTCTAGCTGTAGCTTTTACCAAGGGCAATGAAGTGCCAGTGTTTTAAAATATAAATAGAATATTTCATTTTATAATTAAATAATCTTTTTAAGTGATAATTGCATGATAAGCCATTTACTGAATGCCTGAAAATAGAATGTAAATAAGTCTAATAATCTAGGGAGAAAGCACTGTTATTCTAAAGAGAATCTACATGTTGTCTGAATATCAGACAATATCATGCAGACTCTAATGTGCCTTAAATGATATTTGAGAATTATGAAAAATTGATTATTGATATTCTTTAATTATTTTAATAGTTAAGATTATGCTTTAATTGGAAGCGGTAACTTTTGAAATCTGTGAGGTAATAGCAAAATGTTTTAATGAAACTAAATAAATGAAGCTTCTTTTTGGAAAGTTATAGTAAATATGTGTAGTGGTAATTTGTGTAGTAGGTTGAGTAATGTCCTTCAAAGATATCATGCTCTAATGCCCAGAACCTGTAAATGTCTATCTAGGAAAAAAATATATATAAACAGTCTTTTTGCACATGTGGTGAAGGATTTCAAGTGATAGATCCTAAACACAATCACATTTATCTTTATAAGATGGAGACAGAAGGAGATTTGAAATATGCCAACACCCCCTGCCAACACCTTGTTTTTGGCTTAGTAACACAGATTTTGGACTTCTGGACTCCAGAACTATTAGACACAATTTGTGTTCTTCTAAGCCATCAAATGAGAGCAACCAAATGGTTTGATACATGAGTCACAAGAAACTAATATAGATTTTGATACAGGGATATGGAATACCATGTAATAAAAGCATGAAAATGTGGAATACTGAGTAAAGGAAGGAAGGATTATAAGTTACATAATAGGAAATACCTAGATTTGCAAGTGATCCTGGGTGGTTCCGATGGCTAAGTGTCTGGCTCTTGGTTTCAGCTCAGGGCATGATCTCAGGGTCCTGAGATCAAGCCTCACATTGGGCTCCAAGCTGGGTGTAGAGCCTGCTTGAGATTCTTTCTCTCCCTCTCCTTTAGCCTCTCCTCTCCTCATGCTTTTTCTAAATAAATAAATAAAAATACCTAGATTTGCAGAAACATTTTTGTGGGTGGAAATATAAATTAAAGATACTTTGGCGAGGGCTTAGAAGGAAATAAGGAACCTATCACCGGAAACAAGGGGGGGGGGAGATGGCTAACAGACATGTAAAGAGATGCTCCGCTTCACTCAGCATCAGGGAAATACAAATCAAAACCACAGTGAGGTACTACCTCACGCCTGTCAGAATAGCTAAAATGAGCAACACAGGAAACAATAAAGTTGGCGAGGATACAGAGAAAGGGGAACCCTCCCACACTGCTGGTGGGAATGCAGACCAGGCAGCCACTCTGGAAACCAGTATGGGGGTTCCTGGAAAAGTGAAAAATAGAGCTACCTTATGATCCAGCAATTGCTCTATTAGGTATTTACCCAAAGGATACAAAAATAGTGATTTGAAACAGCATGCGCACCTAGATGTTTATAGTAGCATTATCAACAATAGTCCAATTATGGGAAGAAACCAAATATCCATCGACTGATGAATGGATAAAAAGTGGTACACACACACACACACACACACACACACACATACACACAATGGAATACTGAACGAAAAGAATGAAATCTTACCTTTTCCAGTGATGTGGATGGAGTTAGAGTATATTATGCTAAGAGAAGTCAAAGAAAATATGACAAATGCCATATATGGAATTTAAGAAGCAAAACAGATGAACATAGCGTATGGTGGGAAAAAAAGAGAGAGAGAGAAAGAGGCAAACCATAAGAGACTCATAACAATAGAAAATAAACTGAGGGTTGCTGGAGGGAATGTTGGGGTGGGGGATGGGCTAAATGAGTGATGGGTATAAAGGAGGGCACTTGTGACGAGCACTGGGTATTCTATGTAAATAATGAATCCTTAATTCTACTCCTGAGACCAATATTACACTATATGTTAACTAACTATAATTTAAATAAAAACTAACAAAACAAAACAAAACCCTGAAGGAAAGACAGTTCTTGTTATACAGCAGCAGAAAACTTAGCTATATTGTGCCTTATAGTTGTTGGGAGAAGCAGAACTTGCAAGCAAAGGAATGGAATAGTTATCTGAGTTTTCCAAATAAAGCATTGAAGGTGTAGCCTGCTTGTAGCAAAATGTAACCAGACAGAAATACACTAGGGAAGAAACTGTGAAGTGAAAAGGATTCCACACTTGATAGTTTGAGAAACTCAGCCCACTCAGATGATGAAAAAAAAAAATGCTACAATTGGAGTAAATGTTAGGAAAGCATGCTTTGGAGAGAGGACAAACCATGTGGCTGGGTACTCTTTTAATAGTGCTGAAGAGATTCACTCAACTATCTCAGCGGAAGCCTGAAATGGAGATGGGACTATCCAGAAAATAACTGTGGCAGATGCTTTATCTAAAAGTATGAAAACCTGGGATATTCCTGGGCAATCCACAGGGTTTTAGAGAATAGAATGCTACCATAAATACTAACAGTTTGCACAGGAATGGTTAGGCCCAGGATTTAAAAAAAAAAAAAAAAAGATATAAACCCTAGCCTTTGAACTATAAAAACTCTCCATAGTATGATAAAACTACGAAGCACCACACATATGTTACCCCTCAGGATAAAGACCAGGTGATTCTGAGGGCAGGGACTTGGGCCCAGAGGCAGGGGTATAAACCATAAGCCCAGTAGCAGAAGTTGAGGCTGTGTTGCTGATGGTAAAGTCTTAACCCACCAAGGTTTATTCCTAGGCCTTAAAATCTAATGGAATCTGCTCTGATTGATCCCAAAACTTCTTGGAATTTATGAATTCTTTCTTCCTTCCATTTCTCCCTTTTGGAATGGGAATGTCTATAAATCTGTTATACCTGTCCCATATTTGTATTTGGACAACAAATACTTTTTTAAATTTCAAAGATATATGGATGGGAAAAAAAAATTTTGCCTCAGGGTCTTATACATGCCTGGTTCAAATGTCTGCAAAGATGAGATTTGGGACTTTTGAACTGAAGGTATTTAGATGACCTTTTCGACTTGTGTAGATGACTGAATGTGTGGAGACTTTTGGGGATATTAAGATGGAGCAAATATATTTTGTGTGTATTATGGACATGAATCTTTGAAGGCCAAGAGGAACACTAGAGTAGGCTGAACAATGTCCCAAAGTAAAAGGGACCTAATCCCTTGAACATATACCCATGATGTGTATGTTACTTTATCTGAGAAACAAAAGCCTTTGTAAGGTCTTTGTAGAACTGACTACAGTAAACCTGCTGTGATGAGTTAATTACCCAGGACTATCTAGGTGATACCAAAATGCAGTCACGTACACCCCTATCAGAAGGAGCAGAGAAGGATTAGACACAGACACAGAGAAGGCAATGTCACTGTGGAGAAGTGGGTGGCACAGGCCAAGGGGTGCTAGCAGCCTCCAAAGCTGGAAGAGGCAAGGGACAGGGTCTGCTCTGAGCCTTCAAAGGGACAATGACCCTGCCAACATGTTGTGATTTTAGCCTCAAGATACTGATGTCAAGTTTTGGTCTCCTAAACTTCATATGAGAGAATAAATGTTTATTATTCAAGCCACTAAGTTTGTGGTAATTTGTTACAGCACTCATAGGAAACTCATAGAATATGAAAGTGGTCATCTAGATTCTATTAATTTTTAAATAAATTTAAGATATTATATAAATTGCCCACATTTACTCTAATGGTGTGCGTATCTCAGTTTTATAGATACTTGTACCTATTTCATTAGTAAAATCAAATATCTCTGAACAAAGATGGTACGATATGGAATTCATTATCAGATTCTAAAGCAGTAAAGGGGGACAAAATAGGGCCGGTAAAGGATTTGAATAAATGTAGGTTTATAGTTTGGTGCATCATGAATCTTTTTGGCATGAGATCCAGTTTCCAAATCAAGTCCATTTCCCCCTGTCTACCTCAGGAGAGTCATGAGGACCAAATGTATATTGCAATGTATATAGAAAATACACATTCAAGTGGTTTCAGTTCTTAAGTGACATGTAAATACAGAAGGGCAACTATTTTTCTCCATTCTTTTGTTAGTTCACTAGAGTCTAGTAGACTACCCTGTCCCCTGCAGACCTGCAGCTCTCCCCAAATGTTCCTTACTTTTCCAGTCCTCTAGATTTCACCAAGAATTGTCCAGAACTCTATGTTCATCTATTTTTCAAACTGAACACAACTGAAAATATTTTCAGTCTGAAAGTTAAGTTTCTTCTTATGGGGTAAAATAAGTGACTTAAAGTAAGACAGTCTCAGAATTTATAATTTCATCTCAGATCGTTATATTTGAGGCTGATTGCATGGATGGTGATGGCCGTAGTGTGTGTGTGTGTGTGTGTGCGTGTGTGTGTGTGCATGCGTGTATAGGAAGAATGTGCACTATATGCAGTGTAGCTTGTAGCCCTGGGATAGGATGACTAGAGCATGACACTCTATAGTCAAGTTAGGCTGGTATAATGCAAATCATACAATATATATTTTTTGTTTATATTCCCTCATAGTTACTTATCTAAGGACCAGCCCATATCTAATGATTTCACTCTTGCCTTATTCTTACTATGAATAAATCAATATCTTCCAATTTAAATCTCCTTGGTGGGGCATTCAAAGCTCCAAACTCCATAATGTTTTTGTGGCTTCATTACCCACTCAAGTCACATAGAATATGCCATTTCCTGAAGTAATTGGTCTTTTACAATTCCATGCTTTAGAAGGTTTTTCTCTCTATTCCTGAAATAAATTTACTCTTATCTTTGGGTAAACCTTCACATACTTCAAGTTGAAAAATTAACATTCTATACATAATTTCCCATCCCACCAGGAAAATTTGTCTGTGCTGCATGCTGTTTGTCTACTGGCCTTTATATATCTTCATTACACAATTTACTATGTAATTGTGCCATATATTTCAGTGCCTGCTTCAGGAGACCAAAACTGCTCATGGAAAGTAAAAATCCTCATATTGCTAAAGTTTTATAATCAAATATCTTTGTAATAATACAATTTATATACTTGTATATACACATTTCAGAAAAAAAAAAGATGATATAGGCTATTTTGCAAAGAAAAAATAATTTTAGTCCAAAAACTCAAAAACTACAAACATAGACCAATAAATCAGAATTTGATTTTTAAAATTCTTTAGATGTTTCTTTTCAGAAACATCTTCAAACAAGTCCAACAAGACCTATCTATTTTTATCCATAGATAGAATTTCAACTTGACTAATTCCAAGTGAGATTTTCTAATTCAACTCTAACACAAATTCTTCTATAAAATTAAAACATTCTCCAGTTAAGACACATGTTTTCTTGACTTGAAATGAAATAATATTTAATAAAACATAGTTGTATTTATATTTAGAAGACAAGGGAGTAACCAAAATTTCTTATAATAGTTAATTAACTTGACAATACTGAGTACTTTTTACTAGTAGCTAGTTTATATTAAAGCAATCATGCTAAAATAAAAACTACTACATATTTATAAATCATTTACATGCTTTGTTTCATTTTTAATTTTTTTATTTTACTTTATTATTTTGTTAAGATTTTATTTATTTATTTGAGAGAGAACACAAGCAGGGAGAGCAGCAGGCAGAAGAGGGAGAAGCAGGCACCCTGCTGAACAGAGAGCCTGATGTGAGGCTTGATCCCAGGACCCCAAGATCATGACCTGAGAAAAAGGCAATGCTGGACTTAATGAGTCACACAGGCACCCCTTAATTTGTATTAAAAAATTATTTAAATTCCAGTTAATTACATACAATGTAATATTAGTTTCAGGAAGGCAACACATTTTCTTAATATTTTCAAAAGAATATTAGAAAATGATTAAATCCTTTAATTTATAGAGAGAAAAACTAAGACATAGTAGAATTGTCAGTGTATGTACAGCAGATTAATGAAAATAAAATAATAAAGAGATGAACCCAATATAATCGCTCCTGTGTTTTACTCCTTCGTGCAATTTGTGTTGCCTTCAAACTTCCTGCCAATTAATTTGATATCTTTACAAACATTTTCTTAATATTATTTAAAATATCTTTAATAGATTTTGACTGAGAAGTGTCACAATATTGTAGAAAATTGGCATGGGATAGTCTTTTATTGTAACTTTCCTTTTTGACAGTGGTGTCCTAAAGATTATCAGTAATAGTTGTGAGAAAGGCTGTAAACAATAATGTAGATATGAATTCAGTATTCGGGATTATTTGTGAAGTATACAGCCATCATCTATGTTTTCTTGCCAGATGGTGAGATTTATTTATTTTTTATTTACTTTTATTTTTTATTTTTTTTAATATTTTATTTATTTGACAAAGAGAAACACAGTGAGAGAGGGAACACAAGCAGAGGGAATGGGAGAAGGAGAAATAGGCTTCCCGCTGAGCCAGGAGCCCAATGCGGGCTGAACCCAGGATGCTGGGATCATCACCTGTGTCAAAGGTGGATGCTTAACGACTGAGCCACCCAGCCACCCCAGATGATGAGATTTAAAATATGATTTTCAACATGGAATTTAAGATATATTTTTTAAAACCCACACACAAAGGCAGAAATGTCAAGCTTTCTGAAGTCAGTGAGAATAGAATGATGGTATTTGCTTCTGGTAATACATAGCACCCTGGAAAAAAATTGGGAGTCCTGCATGTTTCTTATTCTGCAAAGCAACTCCAGGCCTAGAGGTTCTGGTCAATGTTTTTTTGTTTTTTTTTTTTTTTTACTACCTCTCAGGGGAAATATCAGAAAGGTCACAGCGGAAGGAAATGTTTCTCAATATCCACATTACATCCAACAGCCCGATTGATCCAGAAATTGGAGAATATATAGAGATAAAGATCACAAAACACATACAATACTGCCTTTTGATGCTACCCCCTAAGGGCGAACTATCAGGAAACTGAGTGGTTGAAGTGTTAGAGCCTTGAAATAGGATATGCTCACCTGATACCATTTCGCAACAAAGCACTGATTCACATTTTAAACCAAAGTAAGTGGAAAGATTACACATCTTATAAAAGTCTGATTTTCAAGCAAACATAGTCATAATGCACGGTAGGAATAAATTATCCTTTTCTTCCCCCTAGTTCATAATAGGATGTACACTAACGTCACAGAAATAATGCTAACATTCAGAGTTTTTGAAAGCATGGTGAGGTGGCCCATGTTTCAAATCTAATTGAAGTATTAATGTACATTTGATTTTTCTACCAGGTGAAGATTAATCATTCTTACCTAACTAAATTTAATTTGGATTAAATACTAATACAAAATGGGCAACTGAGAAACATTTTCCTCCTCTTAATTATTTAGGCCAAAGATAATTTTCCTAAGCCTCATTTCAGTTCTAACAGTGACTATCATATTTGACTATTATCTACACACTCAGCAAAATTTTGTGTATCATCAGCTTGACATATATAAAATTAATTTTATTATATGTCCTTATAGTAAGGCAGCAAAGAATTGAAAACAATAAAGTTTGCTATAAACAAAAGGCCAAAGACAGAGAAGCTACAAACCCAATAAAATGATGACATTTTATAAACTCATAAAAAATATAATCATATATACATCCTTAATGACATGAAGGAAGCTTCACAATTTATTGATAATTCAAAATAAGCATACTGAAATTTTATTGCATAATGTCTTCAAATTCATTTTGGCATACAGATATTTTTTCTACATTCTATTGTTTCAGTGCATAGACAAAATATTAAATAAGACATTATAGATATCTTCTTGATGGCATACACAGTCTTATTACTTTCCACCTCAATAGTCCTCACTCAATAGTAGAAGTTTTTGTTCTTGCCCCATCTTTCTCTTTTTAATCTTGGGAAATTTTGAGGGTTTTAGATTGCTTTTCTGAAACAGAGCCGTTCTCTTAGGATTGCTGTGCCTAACTTGGGGTTACTATTGCAGCTGCACTGTTCTGAATTTGGATGCTGCTGTTCCAATAATATTAGTTCCTATACATTTCTCCATTTCCTGTCCTGTGGTTCTCATGATACCATGATACAGCTCTGGGCTTTCAGTAACATCAACTCACAGATGATTCTGCTGCCTTTATTTCTGACCAGTCTACAGGAAAATAATAAAACATTTAACTACAGAAAAAGATAATATTTTTCCCCAATGAAAGACACCAATGACTAAGGTAAAAGACAGAGAAAAGAGAT
>NC_081568.1:16380324-16430396 GCF_022355385.1 Mustela nigripes | reverse complement strand
TGAATCATCAGTCTTATACAATTCACAGCACTCACCATAGCACATACACTCCCCAGTGTCCCTCACCCAGCCTCCCTATCCCTCCCCACCCCCGCAGCCCTCAGTTTGTTTCCTGAGATTAAGAGTCTTTTATGATTTATCTCCCTCCCTGGTCCCATCTGGATTAATTTTATTAATTTTATTATGTGTTTATAATTTTCCTGAACTTAGTCTATGAGAAATCTGTCCTACTCTGTGAGCTACTAATATCTCTGCTCCCTTTGTAATTAATTTATTATTATTTCTTTTTAGCTTTCACTCCTAGGAGTTGCTCATGTATCTGTTTAGATTAGCGGTCAGCCAATGAGCAAAAGTTGTGTGTGAACAAGGCAAGTGTGTATGCCAATAGATCTGAGTGTGGGTTTTATAGAAATTCAGGGGCCAGGAGGATCTAAATTGTGTTTCAAATTTAGCTTTCCTCTGTTCACTCATTTCTTCTCTGTGTGTGTCTAAGTCAGTCAGAGATGTGTACAGTTTTGTTTTTGTTTTGGTTTGGTTTGGGGTTTTTTTGTTGTTGTTTTTTTTTTTTAATTTCTGTATCTCTCTTCATTTCCAGGATTTCCATTAAATTTCTGGCTGGTCTCCTCTCATAACCAGAACACTGAACTGAGGCTTCTGAAGTTTTTATTTTTCTCCCTCAAATTCCAACTAAGTTTGTTATTTTACTGGTAGTGTCATTGGACATGGGTGAGATTTTGTCTTTTTTTTTCTTTTTTTAAGTTAAAAAAAAAGTATTTTATTTATTTATTCCAGAGATAGTGAGAAAGAGAAGGCATGCACAGACTTGGGGGGTGGAGCAGAGGAAGAAGGATAGGTGACCCACTACTCAGTGTTCAATCCATGACCCTGAGATCATGACCCAAGCTGAAACCAAGAGTTAGATGCTCAACACACTAATCCACCCAGGCGCCCTGCTGTTCTTTCTAAAAGATGGCTACTGTCTATGGAAGCAGAGCTGCTGCACTGCACAGACAACCCTGAACTAGTAAATCAATTGCCAATGGTCCAAAATGTAACCGTGAGGCATTTTGCAAAACTTTCACACGCATGCTAATAAAACCATGCCCTATCAAAATTAATGTTATTCAGCCAAAGCTATGCTAAAAGGAAGTGTATAGTTCTTATGTGTATAGTTCTTAGATTTGAAAGGTGAATCCTTAAGATTTGTAATATACATTTCTGTTTTAGAAAAGTAGAGACGAACAAATTAAAAACAAGTAAACACATAGAAGCAAATACATATTCAAGCAAAACAAAAATGAATTAGATAACAAGTGACAAATACAAAAAAAATTAAGAGCCAATGTTATATTTTTGAATAAATTAATACATGTGATAGTCCTCTACAGTGATTAGAGATTTCATAATATCATTAAATCATGCAAAAATAAAGATAAGGCAATATTGAAGCATCTGGGTTTTTCCTGGTTAATTGTGGATTAGAACTTGAGGATTAAGTGTAGAATTGAAGCTGAATATCTGGAATAATCTGTTTTCTAGGATAACTGGAAAAATGTAACGAATACAATTAAAATATAGATAATAAATTATAGAATGACTACTTGATTATTGCCCAACAAATGGTTTTAATATAAATGTTTCATCTTATTTGCTGTGAATCTTATGATGAGTTTAGTTCATTAGACTCAAAAAAGAAGGAGGCCAAGAAATGAGTGAAAGCTAACTAGTTGAGCATAAGGGGAAATAATTGGAATTCAATGAAGCCAAATATCCCTGCATATAAAGTTATGCCTTAAACGTAAATTAAACTAATTAGCTAGAAAGAGTTAATGCAGCTTCCAAAGACACTGTTCTTAATAGCGAAGAACAGTTTATGAACTGAGTGACTCTGGGTCATAAAGCCTAAGAGACTTAATATAGTCTAACCCACACTTCTTTTTTTTACAGTTTTGGATAGTAAGGCATGGAAAATTTGTAGGAGTTTCTGAAGTTTATACCAGTAGTTCTAGTAGCATAATTCAACCCAACTCAGCATCCATTCTACTGTAGTAAAATATTTTAAAGCCAGTTTAATAACATCTATTTAATTTATTCAAATGTAAACATCTTTAATATATAGTTTACTATGTAATTTTCCAGAGGGTGACTCCCTGGCAGAGTCAGTTAAGCATCTAGCTCTTGGTTTCAGCTCAAGTCCTGATCTCAAGGGCTGTGATATCGAGCCCGGTATTGGGCTCTAAACTAAATGCAGAGTCTGCTTGAAGACTCTCTCCCTTTGCCTCACCCCTCTCCCTCTCGCGTGTTCTCTCTATCATTCTCTTAAATAATAAATATTTTTTAAAGCCATTTTCTGACGTTAAAATCAGATCAGCTCTTAGAGTTCTTTGTGCTCCATTTATGTATACCATATCGCTTTCTCATCTTTGATGTCTGAGAGAAAATACATGTTTATTATATTTACCTTTATACTTTATAGTAAGAAATAAGAGTAGAACAGAAATCTATTTTTTTCTCCAACTCTACTTGGAAATTATTATTAATTAATATCATATATTCTATAACATTTTGTATAATTGATTGATTTGTTTTAAAGCAGGTATTTTTAAAAAGTTAGTGAAATAGAATTTTAGTATTTTCTCATACTGGAAGCCTGGCTAAATCTAAAATTCAAGTGTAAATATGATGAATGCCATAATATGGACACCGTCTATTTAGGGTTACCATGTATTCTTACAAATTATTTTCCAAAAATGTGAGTCTCTATGAATAAAATTATGATTGCATGAAGGCTGCTACTCTACCTATGTTCTAACTTTCTATTAATGCACAAATTAAGATCAATCTTTTACCTCTAGTTTTACCACTGTTTTGTTAATTTTATCATGTATCTGTGATATACCTAAATTTCTTTGCTATTATGCTAGATCATGAAGATATAATGAAGGCAAATATAGCTTCATCCCTCCAGCATATATATTCTAGTGGGGATTATTTTATTTTCTGAATTCCTATAGAAGCCATATATTTGACATATGCTACCTATTTATTCTGTTGCTCTTGTCATAAGTCTACCAATAGATATTATGCATTCTCAGCAGAGTAATGATATAAATGGCCTTTATTATGTTGAGGTGCATTCCATCTACACACAGTTTGTTTGAGAGTTTTTATCAGAAGCAGATAAACTGAATTTCTTAAATTACTTTTCTCCTTCAGTTGAGACGATTGTTTTTTATCCTTCATTTTGTTAATGTGATATACCACACTTATTGACTTGCAGATATTGAACTATCCTTTTATCCTTGGAATGAATCCCACTTGATCATGGTGAATGATCCTTTTTGTAGAATTCAGTTCACTAATATTTTGTTGAGGATATTTGTATCTATGTTCGTCAGGGGTATTAGCCTGTAATTTTCTTTCTTGGTGGTGTCTTAATCTGGTTTTGGTATCAGGGTAATGCTGGTCCCATAAAGTGTGTTTGGTAGCATTCCAAACTTTTTTTTTTTTTTCTCTCTTTTTGGAAGAAATTAAGGAGGATAGGTGTTAAATCTTTAATGTTTGGTAGAATTTACCTATGAAGTTGTCTGGTCCTGGAGTTTTGTTAATTGAGAATTTTTTATTACTAATTTAATCTCCTTACTAGAAATCTATTTAGTAGTTTTTGTTTGTTTGTTTGTTTGTTTTGTTTTTTTATGTTTTTTTTGTTTGTTTGTTTTTTTATTTCTTCATGATTCAGTCTTGGGAGATTGGATTTCTAGGAATTTATCCATTTCTTCTAAAAGGTTGTCCAATCTGTTGGTTTATATCTGATTGTAGTAGTCTTTTGTGATCCTTTTTCTTTGTTATCAGCTGTAACTTCTCTTTGATTTCTGACTTTATTTATTTAAGCCTTCTTTCTATATATTTTTTCTGAGTCTAGGGTTTGTCAATTTTGTTTACCTTTTCAGAGGACCAGTTCTAGGTTTGATTGATCTTTTCTGTTGTCATTTTAGTCTCTGTATTACTTATTTTTGCTCCGATCTTTACTATTTCCCTTCTTTTACTGACTTTGGGCTTCATTTGCTTTTCTTTTTCTAGTTATCATAAGTGTAAAGTTAGATTGTTTGAGATTGTTCTTGTTTCTTGAGGTAGGTTTGCATTGCTATAAATTTCTTTCTTGGAATTGCTTTTTTTGCATACCATTGATTTGGGTCTGTTGTATTTCTGCTTTCAGTTGAAAGTATATTTCAATTTCTCCTTTGATTCCTTCATTGACCTATCATTTGTTTAGTAACATGTTGTTTATTTTCCATATATTTGTTATTTTTCCAGTTTTCTTCTTGTAACTGATCTTTAGTCTCATACTCTTTTGGTCATAAAAGATCTTTAAAGTGATTTCAGTCTTTTAAAATTTATTGATATTTGTTTTGTGGCCTAACATAACACAGTATCCTAGAGAATGCTCTGTGTGTACTTGAGGAGAATGCATATTCAGCTGCTTTTGGATAGTATGTTTCGTATGCATCTATTAAGTCCATCTAGTCTAATATGCCATTTATGGCCAATGTTTCCTTATTGATTTTTGATCTGAATGATCTATTCATTCAAGTAAGTGGGATTTTCCTTACTGTTATTGTATTGCTATCAATTTTTCCTTTAGGTCTGTTTATATTTGCTTAATATATTTTGATGCTCTTATGTTGGGTACGTAAATATTTATTAATGTTTTATCTTCTTATTGGATCGGCCCCATTATCATTGTGTAATACTCATCTTTGTCTTTTATGAGAGTCTTTATTTTAGAATCTATTTTGACTAATAAAAGTATAGCTACTCCAATTTTCTTTTGATTTCCATTTGTATGAAACATCTTTTTCCATTTCTTTATTCTCAGTCTGTGTATGTTCTTAGATCTGAAGTGGGTTTCTTATAGGCAGGCAATAGGTAGGTTATTATTATTTTTTGTTCCTTCACTGATTCTCTGTTTTTAATGGAGAATTTTATTCCATTTATGTATACAGTAATTATTACTATGTATCTATTTATTGCCATTTGGTTGTTTTGAAGTTTCTCTATGTTCCTTTTACCTTTCTCTGGCTTTTTTTTCTTATGATTTGATGATTTACTATCGTGTTATAATGAGATTTCTTTCTCACTATTTTTTGTGTTTCTACTATAGTTTTTTGTTTGTTTGGTTGGTTGTTATTTTGTTTTTGTTTTTTTGCTTTTTGGTTACTACAAGGCTCACATACAACAACCTGCATGTAGAATAGTCTATTTTAGTTTATAACGAATTAAATTTATGCATTCAAATTTCTAGAATTTTGTCTCCTCAACAGTGTTTTGTGGTTTTGATGTCATTTTTACATCTTTTCATGTATCTTGCCTCTCAGTTAAAGCTCTAGGACAAGTAAATAGGCCTTTCCTCAGAAAGACTCATCTTGTGTTTTTGTTTGCTCTCTGTCCAGAGCCCTGGAGGTAATAGCTTGTTGAAATCTTTATCACTGATTGTTTTAGACCTTTGAGATGCTGAATGCATACCTCTTGGACAGAAAAATGTGATGCTCAGTGGTCATCCCTTAGGTTGGCTATGCGTATAGCTTTGGTAGGGCATCAAGAAAGGGGTAGGGGTGGAATGCTCTCCCTCCGCAATCTCTAGCAGTTTAGAAGGAGAGTGCAAAAATATGGTCCCCAACACTGGCCCTAGCAAGGCAGAGGGAGAATCCAAAAATGATGACAGTGCCTCAGCTCTTGAAGAAAGTTCACAAGAGCTTCTGCTTCTCCAGAAGGAAATTTACAATTCAAATGAACCTCTTTTTCATATGATTTAGGCATTTTTCAAATTGTTGCTTTTGCCATGGGTCCCAAGGTGAGCATATTTGCACATGAACCCCTTAAGAGTGGTATTTCTGTTCCCTGTGGCCTTATGGTTCTCCTTGACATAAGCCCTATTGTTAGAAAGCCAGGTATTTGAGCTTATCTCTCTGATGCAGGGTCCAAAGTTTGGTGTGCTTGATGTGGTGCATGAACCCCTCATTCCTCACAGTGAAACTGTATTTCTGAGATCTCTCCAAATGTGGGTTACTGCATCCAGGGTTGAGGTTTTGGTGAGACTGTGTCTCAGGCTCACCTAACTGTCTCAATGCAGCTCTTTTTTTCTTTCAACGTGGAAAAGGTATGCAGCTAGTTTTCAGGTTATATTCAGAGACTTGTTGTATGTGTAACTGTAGTTTTGTTTTGTTCATGGGTGCAGGTAAGTAGAGGATCTCCTTATCTTACCAATTTGAACCACCTGCTATTATTATTTTTCCTTTAAGAACATTTTTGTTGAATTTGAGTACAGCTATACCAGCTTTTTCAGGTTCTATGACTGTAGTGCAATACATGTAAAATTTAATATCAATAATAAAAATAATAAATTTGTCAACTCTTAGATGAAAGTAAAAATATCTAACTTATATGCTTTGGGAAAAAAACCATGGAAACTAAGGTCAAATTTGTAAAATGGTATATGAATAAATATAACACAGATATTTATGTCCATAAAATGTGTAAATTAAAACTATTGTTATGTACAGGGGCACCTGGGTGGCTCAGCGGGTTAAAGCCTCTGCCTTCAGCTCAGGTCATGATCTCAGGGTCCTGGGATCGAGCCCTGCATCGGACTCTCTGCTCAGTGGGGAGCCTGCTTTCTCCTCTCTCTCTGCCTGCCTCTCTGCCTACTTATGATCTCTCTCTCTGTGTCAAATAAATAAATAAAATCTTTAAAAAAAAACTATTGTTATGTACATATGGTGGTTTTAAAACAATGATTCTTGGTCTTACACAAAAAACAAAATAAACTAGTAGAAAAATATAAGGCCAATCAAGATTAATGTAAAAATTAATAAAACACAGTAGGATATCCAAAAAAATTAAACATGTAAATGTAATCAGTAAAATGATTGTAAATTAACATTTAAACTTAAAAATAGAGATACAGGAGTAAGAAGCAAGATGGTGGAGGAGTAGCAGACTGAAATGACATCAGATCCCAGGAATTCAGCTAGATAAATATCAAACCATTCCAAACACCTACAAACTCAACAGGAGATAGAAGAGCAGCAATTCTAGGAGCAGAAAATTGACCACTTTCTGAAAGGTAGAACATGCAAGGAAATGAATCCAAAGTGATGGGAAGAGAGACCTCAGGAAGAGGGGCCATCTCCCAGCAAGTGGCAAAAGAGTGGAAAACAAAATCAGAATTTTTAAAAGTCTGCTCCACTGATTGACATCGCTCCAGAGGCTAAGCCAGATGAAGCCCCATCAGCACAGTGTGGTCTTAGGTCCCATGGGGGTCACAGAAAGATCAGGGGTGTCTGAGTGTGGCAGAGCTGCCAGGTATCAGAGCGGGGAAGCTGACTACAGAGATAGAGCTGAAGAATGAACTTTCAGATCACGGTTACCTTAAACAATGATCTAAGGCACTATCAGACCACTATTCTTTGAGCAGGGATCCCACAAGTGGCAGATTCACCTTCCTCCTCCAGGAAGAGCAGTGCAGCAGGAATCTGCTGGGTTTGGGAACTCCAAATGGAGCCATGCACCAGAGATAGAAATGCTTGGTCACAGGCCAGGTGGGCTTGAAATGTGGCCGGAGACCAGGGAGACAGGGTGATTGACTGCTTATCTCTGAGAATGCACTGAGGAGTCAGGCCCTCAGCTCTTGGCTCCTCCAGGCCAGAGATTGGGAAGCCATCATTTTCATTCCCATCTTCCAAAGCTGTACGAAAAGTGTCCAGGGAATAAAAGCTCCAAGAGAGAACCTGAGCAGATTACTTAGCCTGGTCCCTGGCAAGGGTGGTGCAATTCCACCACGGGCAAAGACATTTGAGAATCACTGCAATGGGCCCCTCCCACAGAAGATCAGCAAAAATATTGAGCCAAGACCAAGTTCACTCCAGAGCTAGGGCAAAGCAACACATAGAATTCATGGCTTTTTCCCATAATAGCTTATTCTTGCGAAGTTACATCAAATTTTTCAATTTTATTTTTTCTTATTCTAATTTGTTGACTTTTCTTCTTTCCTCTTTTAACATTTTTAACTAGTTTATCTTAAAAATAACTTTCTAAAAAAGAAAAAAAGTTAAACCTTCATTGTTATAGTCATATTTTAATCCCTTCATTGTATTTAACTTCATTTTTTGTATACACATAGGTTTTTTTTTTTTAACTAAGAAATTTTGGGATACAATTTCTTCTAATGGATTGAAATATAAATATAAATTTAAAAAGCTAATCTAGCACATGGCTTTTTCTAGTCTCAAGCCTGAACACATTCCCTCCTCGTTTTTTTTTCCACAAACCAATTTATCTTATCAGTTCCTTTTTTAGAATTTTTTGTTTAAATTTTCAACTTTACCATCATAATTCCATCCCTTCATCATGCTTACTGTTATTTCTGTGTGTATATATATATATATATATATATATATATATTTTCTTTCTTTAAAATTTTGGGAGTTTCTTCTAAGAGATCAAAGTACACCCTAAATTAAGTAGGTGTCTCTATTCTATTCACTAGTCCAATATGTATGTATGTGTATATGTATATATATACATATACACACACATATATATATAATATATATACACATATATTTATATAAAATAGATGTACATATATACATAATATATAATATACATTATGCATAATATATGTATATACATACATATATATACAAAACATATATATATAGAGAGAGAGAGAGATTTTAGATCTCTTCTGATTTGGTTAGTGTATATTTTTCTGGGGTCTTTGCCACCCATTTAGTATTTTATTCTCTTGTTCATATATTCTTTTTCTTTTCTTATCTGGATAAAATGACAAGGTGGAAAAAGTCAAAGTCAAGGTGGTAAAAGAACAAGAGGCAGTACCAATGGCTAGGAACTTAATCAATATGGACATTGGTAATATGTCAGAACTAAAGTTCAGAATGACAATTCTCAAGGTGCTAGCTGGGCTCAAAAAGGTATGGAAGATATTAGAGAAACCCTGTCTGGAGAAATAAAATCCCTTTCTGGAGAAATAAATGAACTAAAATCTAACCAAGTTGAAATTTAAAAAGCTATTAATGAGGTGTAATAAAAAGTGGAGGCTCTTACTGCTCAGGTAAATGAGGCAGAAGAGAGAATTAGTGATATAGAAGACCAAATGACAGAGAATGAAGAAGCTGAGAAAAAAAGAGATAAACAACTACTGGACCACAAGGGGGGAATTCGAGATATAAGTGATACCATAAGATGAAACAATATTAGAATAATTGGGATTCCAGAAAAAGAAGAAAGAAATAGAGGGGCAGAAGGCACATTGGAGTGAATTATAGTAGAGAATTTCCTTAATATGACAAAGGGAACAAGCATCAAAAGCCAGGAGGCACAGAGAACCCCACCTCAAAATCATAAAAATAAGTGCACACCCCATAATCTAATAGTAAAACTTACAAGTCTTAGTGACAAAGAGAAAATCCTGAAAGCAGCTCAGGATCAGAAGTCTGCAACATAAAATGGTAGAAATATTAGATTGGCAGCAGACATATCCACAGAGACCTGACAGGCCTGAGAGAACTGGCATGATATATTTAGAGTGTGAAATGAGAAAAATATGCAGCCAAGAATACTATATCCAGCTAGGTTTCATTGAAAATAGGAGAGATAAAAATCTTCCAGGACAAACAAAATTAAAAGAATTTGCAAACACCAAACGAGCCCTACAGGAAATATTGTAAAGGGTCCTCTAAGCAAAGAGAGAGCCTAAAAGTAGTAGACCAGAAAGGAACAGAGACAATATACTATAACAGTCACCCTACAGGCAGTACAATGGCACTAAATTCATATCTTTCAATAGTTACCCTGAATGTAAATGGTCTAAATGCCCCCAATTAAAAGATGCAAGATATTGGATTGAATAAAAAACCAAAACCCATTGATAGGCTATCTAAAAGGAACTCATGTTAGACCCAAAGACACGTCCAGATTTAAAGTAAGGTGGTGGAAAACAATTTAACATTCCAATGAACATCAAAAGAAAGCTGGGGTGATGGGTGCTGGCATAAAAACAGACCCGTGGAACAGAGTAGAGAGCCCAGATATGGACCCTCAACTCTATGGTCAAATAATCTTCGACAAAACAGGAAAAAAATATACAGTGGAAAAGACGTTCTTTTCAATAAATGGTGCTGGGAAAACTGGACAGCTATATGTAGAAGAATGAAACTCGACCATTCTCTTACACCATACACAAAGATAAACTCAACATGGATAAAAAACCTCAACGTGAGACAGGAAACCATCAGAACCCTAGAGGAGAATATAGGAAGTAACCTCTTCAATATCAGCCACAGCAACTTCTTTCGAGATATGTCTCCAAAGGCAAAGGAAACAAAAGCGAAGATGAACTTTTGGGACTTCATCAAGATCAAAAGCTTCTGCACAACAAAGGAAACAGTCAACAAAACAAAGAGGCAACCCACGGAATGGGAGAAGATATTTGCAAATGACAGTACAGACACAAGGTTGATATCCAGGATCTATAAAGAACTCCTCAAACTCAACACACACAAAACAGACAATCATATTAAAAAATGGGCAGAAGATATGAACAGACACTTCTCCGATGAAGACATACAAATGGCTATCAGACACATGAAAAATGTTCATCATCATCACTAGCCATCAGGGAAATTCAAATTAAAACCACATTGAGATACCACCTTACACCAATTAGAATGGCCAAAATTAACAAGACAGGAAACAACATCTGTTGGAGAAGGTGTGGAGAAAGGGGAACCCTCCCACACTGTTGGTGGGAATGCAAGTTGGTGCAGCCACTTTGGAGAACAGTGTGGAGATTCCTCAAGAAATTAAAAAGAGAGCTTCCCTATGACCCTGCAATTGCACTACTGGGTATTTACCCCAAAGATACAGATTTATTCATGGAATCCAAGCTTGGTTCAACATCTGCAAATCAATTGATGTGATACAATACATTAATAAAGAAAGAACAAGAACCATATGGTACTCTCAATAGATGCTAAAAAAGCATTTTATAAAGTACAGCATCCTTTCTTGATCAAAGCTCCTTATAGGGTAGGGATAGAGGGTGCATACCTCAATATCATTAGGGCCATCTATGAAAAACCCACAGCAAATATCATTCTCAATGGGGAAAAATGAGACCTTTTCCCCTAACGTCAAGAACACAGCAGGGATGCCCACTATCACTACTTCTATTCAACAAATAGAAGTACTAAAGTACTTTAGGCTAGTACTAAAAGTCCTAGCCTCAGCAATCAGACAACAAAAAGAAATAAAAGGCATCCAAGTAGTCAGAGAAGTCTATTATCAGTAGTCAGAACTACTATCAGGAGTCAAACTATCACTCTTTCCAGTTGATATGATACTTTATGTGGAAAACCCAAAAGACTCCACTCTAAAACTGCTAGAACTCATACAGGAATTCAGTAAGGTGTCAGGATATAAAATCAATGTCCAGACATCACCTGCATTTCTATACACCAACAGAAAGACAGAAGATATATTAAAAGTCAATCCCATTTAATATTGCACCCAAAACCGTAAGATACCTAGGAATAAACCTAACCAAAGAAGCAATGAAGCTTATTCAAAAAACTGTAAAGTACTCATAAAAGAAACTGAGAATGACACAAAGAAATGGAAAAAAGTTCCATGCTCATGGATTGGAAGAACAAATACTGTGAAAATGTCTATGCT
This sequence comes from Mustela nigripes, assembly GCF_022355385.1. Lineage (NCBI taxonomy): Eukaryota > Metazoa > Chordata > Mammalia > Carnivora > Mustelidae > Mustela > Mustela nigripes. The sequence continues at coordinate 16,418,642 of NC_081568.1, read as the reverse complement.
ACCTAAAACAATCTAGACATTTAATGCAATCCCTATCAAAATACCAACCTGTTTTTTCAAAGAAATGGAACAAATAATCCTACAACTTATATGAACCCAGAAAAGACCTCAAGTAGCCAGAGGAATGTTGAAAAGAAAGCCAAAGTTGGTGGCATTACAATTCCAGACTTCAAGCTCTATTACAAAGCTGCAATCACCAAGAGAGTATGGTACTGGCACAAAAACACATAGATCAATGGAACAGAAAAGAGAGTCCAGAAATAGATCTTCAACTCTATTAACAACTAATCATCAACAAAGTAGGAAAGAAAGTCCAATGGAGGAAAAAAAAAACAAAAAACAAAACAAAAAAAACACCAGTCTCTTCAAGAAATGGTGCTGGGAAAATTGGATAGCCACATGCAGAAGAATGAAACTGGACCATTTCCTTACACCACACAGAAAAATAGACTCAAAATGGATGAAAGACCTCAAAGGGGGATGGAATCCATCAAAATCCCTGAGGACAACTCAGGCAGCAATCTCTTCGACCTCAGGTGTAGCAACATCTTCCTAGAAATATCACCAAAGACAAGGGAAACAAGGGCAAAAATGAACTATTGGGACTTCAATATCAAGATCAAAAGCTTTTGCACAGCAAAGGAAACAGTCAACAAAACCAAAAGAAAACTGAGAGAATGGGAAAGAATATTCGCAAACGACATATCAGATAAAGGGCTAGTATCCAAAATCTATAATGAACTTATCAAACTCAACACCCAAAGAACAAATAATCCAATCAAGAAATGGGCAGAGGACATGAACAGACATTTCTGCAAAGAAGACATCCAGATGGCCAACAGACACATGAAAAAGTGCTCCATATCACTTGGCATCAGGGAAATACAAATCAAAACCACAATGAGATACCACCTCACACCAGTCAGAATGGCTAAAATTAACAAGTCAGGAAACAACAGATGCTGGTGAGGATGCGGGAAAGGAAACCCTCCTACACTGTTGGTAGGAATGCAAGCTGGTATAGCCACTCTGGAAAACAGCATGGATGTTCCTCAAAAAGTTGAAAATAGAGCTACCCTACAACCCAGCAATCACACTACTAGGTATTTACCCTAAAGATATAGATGTAGTAATCTGAAGTAGCATGTGCAGCTGGATATTTATAGCAGCAATGTCCACAATAGCCAAACTATGGAAAGAACCTAGATGCCCATCAACGTATGAATGGATAAAGGAGACGTGATACACACACACACACACACACACACACACACACACACAACGGAATACTATGCAGCTATCAAATAAATGAAATCTTACCATTTGCAATGATGTGGATGGAACTAGAGGGTATTATGCTGAGCAAAATAAGTCAATCAGAGAAAGGCAATTATCATATCCTCTCCCTGATATGAGGGTTTTGAGATGCAGAGTGATAGGATTTGTGGGTTAGGGAAGGAAAAAATGAAACAAGATAGATCGAGATTGTGACAAACCACAAGAGAATCTCAAAAAACAAACTGAGGTGAGGGTTGCTTTCAGGAGTCGGGGTACGGAGAGTATGGTTAGGTTATGGACCTTGGGGAGGGTACGTGCTATGATGAGTGCTGTGAAATGTGTAAGCCTGACGATTCACAGACCTGTACCCCTGGGGCAAATAATACATTATATGTTAATAAAAATAATTAATATAACAATAGAGATATAAATAATGTTAAAGAATATTGAACATGTTTGCAAAACTCTATGTAAATTACTTGAAGATATACATTCCCAAGGTAGAGCACATTTCTTTATTAGTATACTTTTTATGCAGTAAAGAACACAAATCATATGTTTTGTGGTTCATTATGCTATTTTTAGCAAATATAGTGGAGATTGCTGTTAATTATTTTAAGGGGTTTAAGGGTTTAGAATGGTTAATGATTAATTTTTAATATATGAGCACTTAAAAAGATATGTTCTTTTTTAATCTTGGAGTAATTTAAAATGTGTGTATTTACTTAGAGACATTACATATATTATCCACTTCTTTTTTTTCTCCTTCCACTATTTTATTTTAGTGTTCTGATATAGATCATGAGTCTTGTATTTATTTTGCCTTTTTCCTTTTATTTGAATATTTTAACTTTGTGTATGTATTTTGCTCTTATTAAGATTGTTTGGTATGTAAATATCATGTCAGTTATATCCTCATAGAATGAATTATATAACATTTGACAATTTGAATGTTTTATATTAAAACGTTTTCTCCTTAAATCAACATTATGTGAAATTAAGAATCTCTATTCCCATACTTGAGTTTTTCTGGCTTACTTTTACTCATTCCTCTACTTTCTTCTATATGTACTTATGAAATTTCTAATTATAAAATTGCCTTTTCATTCTACTAAATGAATGTCTCTCACTAAAAATGATTTAAGATGTATATTTAGTAATGCTATTGTGTTATTATTTTTTCTTGGACGGTTAGTTTTGATATATCCTTTATATTCTACCTTTGGTAGAATATTTCATATTCTGTCTTCTGTGTGCTGTTCTTCCTGTCTGTCTTGTTTCACATTCCATTCATTATGGTTCACTGTATCTCTTCCCACTAGACCTTCATTTTTCAGGGAGTTACTGGTGTCTGTTTTTCTACTTTTCTGTGTTCTGATGGCTTTGGAAAGTAGGCTCAGCTGGGCTGTTGGTAGTATAAATTGTTGGATTGCTCTCTACATTTTTTCAGTTATTGAATTGAAAGTACTGTGCAAGGATTTATTCTATTCGATAAAAGAGTGCTGGATAATCCCTCAATTCAGGATGGACTCCTGAGCCTTTGCCAATGCTAGAGGCAATTTGATATTTATGTCCTCCTGTTGCCAACATGTAACCAGAAACTTCTCACTCACTAAAGCAGACACAGATAGGAAGGAAAAATACTATTTTTGGTTTCAATGACAACAGAAGACAATGACCTGGATCTTTGGAGGGAAATTTTGTTTTAATGCTATACTTTCATTAGGGATTATTGTTATTTTTGTTTAGTATTGTTTTATTTTTTGTGTAATCAATATAGCTGTGTAATTTTACTACAGAAGAGAGAGTAGGCTATATTATAACAGACATGCTTCCAAGCATCAGTGGATTAGCACAGCAAAATGTTATTTCCTATTCTTATCACAATCTCATGCAGGTGAGTCCTTTCCTCTTTGGTGACTTGGGAACCAGGACATTCCATTCTGTAGCTGTAAATCTGGAACACCCAAACACCAAGGTCCCTCCTGAAGGGCATAAAGATACAGGGAAATACTGTGCAATGGCCAGTGCTTATGGGCCAAATCTGGAAGTGTTTTATATCACATATGTCTACATTCTACTAGTCAGAATTCAATGAGATGGTCTCCAGCCTGCTGTGGGAAAGATTTGGAAGGTCGGATTTCTGTGTGCCCCAAGAGATAGTGGTTTGAATGCATCTTATTATCTTTGACAGAACATTTGTGTTACCAAAGCATTTTACTCTTTCACACATAGAGCATTCTCACCCCTCCCTGGGAGAGAGCATATAAAGTCCCATCTGGTCACTGATTATTGTTCAGAGTGTATGTCTCTAGGTGTAATCAGATCCAGATGTGACTCCCTTTAGTCTATAGACTAAATTTAAAAGGCAAATTATATTTCCCCCTCTAGCACTAACACCCAATATGCAGTGATGGAACCAGGCACAGTACCCACACAATAATTGCTCCCATCTGGTGTAAAGGCAAAGAGTAGGGGACATACAATATCAACTGGAAAACAACAATTTAAATCTCACCAGGAAGAGAATTTAATAAAGTTTCCTGCCTTACACTCTGGGGGTGAAGGACTCACCTTGATAAAACTCTGATTCTGCTCACTGAAGTAACGAAACACTGGTCTTTTTTTTTTTTTTTTTTTTGTCAACTCTGTCTCTATCCTCTGAGAACTCTTTGTTCATTACTATCCTTGGTTATATCTGATCTGGGGAATGGAGACCCATGTACTCCTTGAGGGGTATGTAATGAACAAGCTTTTCTTCCTCTAAAAGAAGGTTGGGCCCAATGCTTTAAAAACTCTTAAAAATTTAAAGTATTTTCTGGATAAACTAATGGGTTTTTTTGGTAAGCCTGCAAAAACTTAATAAACTTCTGATCTGTTCCCGCCATCTAAAATTCCTTCCTGGGCACAGATACCAAGTATATTTATTTTCCTCCTTTCTGGCCTCTTGACTCTTTCATTCTCTTGTTCTCTTCTGGAAAAACACTAGCAGCTACTGAAAAAAAAAAAAAAAAAAAGGAAAGAAAGAAAAGATGGATAGGGCATCTTTAAATTTTTTTTTTTTTCTGGGCCACATTTTTAAATCAAAATTCTTGTATTGGCCTCTTTCCACAAAACTTTTATAAAATTCTATTTCAGAAACCTCTCTCACTTTTGGAAAACCTTGAATTTCTAGACATTCTCTTCTCATTCTTCTCAGATCTTTAAAAAATTTTCCAATGGCTTCAAGCACATCTGCCTTCGTTAATCCTCTAAGGCTTGCACGCATTAAGTCTGCCTCCAGCTTTATAATGGGTGGCTTTTAGATTTTCAGTCTCTTACATGTGTTATATTACAGTTGTTACCTTGCTGCCTGATCATGAGAAATAATGCTTTGAGACGTGTTTGAAGTTTTTAATAGGGCAGCACTCTATCTATGTATAAATTTATATAAATCAGAATTTTCACTGATTAGAATAGACTAGACTTTCCTATGGTCATAAACTGCCCAGTCTTCATATCTTAATTCATTAAAGTTTAATTTATCGACAACCTCATTTTTTCCACAGCTTCTCTGTCTTAAATGATTATTTTGTGACTTTTCCCTTCTTGTAGTTGGGCCACCTAACCCAGTGCTTCAAGGAGCCATGGAAGGGAAAAAGGGAGCAGAAGCAGCACATACAATGTTTTCTAAATGCCCGCTGGTAAGTGGCTGGTTTCATACTTACTATATCCCATTTCTAAAAACTTAGTTGCATGGCCTCCAACCTGACTTCAAAAAAGACGGGAATGTGATTTTTCTCTGTTCCTAAGAGAATATCATGATGAATTCTCTGCCATACCTGCATATTGTTATAGTCAATTATCATTGGATGATCATAACAATTTTTATAACCTTATTTGCTTTAACCTAAGTTAATGAAAACAAAATCCTGTGCATTTTTTTTAAATAAGACTTTGTGGTGGTCACTATTCGTCCATATATGAGAAGATACACTTCCTATTATTGAAGTAAATTACATATCTGTATTTCTAGATCAACTATCCATATGTCTTAACTCCATATTCCTTTTAAAAAGTATGTGTTTTCATAATTTCCTTCCTTTCTCTCTTTCCTTTGGTTATTTGTTCACATCCATGCTTTTTTAAATAATAGTAACAATTATTATTATTATTATTTTTTTTAACCTCACGTTGCCTTTTGTAGAATAGGCAGCATCAGTACATAGACTTTATATTAGGGAGAATGAGCAAATCTATAACTTTGTAAATCATAAATTATCATCAGCCTGTTTTAGAGAATATATATAGAATATACAGTAAAGTTGGGGCGCCTGGGTGGCTCAGTGGGTTAAGCCGCTGCCTTCGGCTCAGGTCATGATCTCAGGGTCCTGGGATCGAGCCCCACATCGGGCTCTCTGCTCAGCAGGGAGTCTGCTTCCCTCTCTCTCTCTCTCTGCCTGCCTCTCCATCTACGTGTGATTTCTCTCTGTAAAATAAATAAATAAAATCTTTAAAAAAAAAAAAAAGAATATACAGTAAAGCAAAACATGAAAATAAGAATCTTATCACTTATGTCTCTAATCAAATCTTATCCATATTTTTTCTCCTTGTGACAATTGTCAAGTGTAACTGTATTATTCTACTATTCATCCATGATAAGACCCACAAGGTTTATTCAACTTTACTTTTATCACACGTCATCATCCCTCCTTCTAGTCTGCTTCTCTCTCTCTCTCTACCTGCTGCTTCCCACCCTTGTACTCTTGCACTCTCTCTCTCAAAATAAATGAATAAAATCTTATTTTTTTTATCAGTTAGTTTCTTTAACTGTCCTCAAAAATATTTGTATGGCTGTTAGGGACCAAATTCATTGATATTCTTTCTTTAAAGTTTGACCCAGTTGGTATTAAAACTATGCTTTCTCTAACTAATTAAGACTGGCCGTTCAGAAGTGTGGTCACTTAATTAGGTATCTGAGATAATGACCTCTTCTCATTGGTGGTTGTGAGATATTTCCAATGCTTGTATGACTTGTTAGCTCATTTTAAATATCTTCTATATCTGCAAGAATTATCACTTTTCTTCTTGTCTTTGAGATTTTATCTGAAGATATTCACACAATAAAGGACACTAAGTAAGATTCTTTGAAGGTCAATGCATATTTGTCCTAAATCTTTATTCTATCACACACAAAAAAAATCTTATCACTTCTCTAACAATCTTATCACATAAGGTAACAAACACATTAAACTTTAAAATAAGGTTGATTATTGTCATATACTTAGTGACAACATCTTTACCTAAACTTTTATTATCTGTTGGGAGTTAAGGTGAGAGAAGATCATATTCCTTTTTGAATCTAGAATCTAAGTCTCTTACTTATATAACTGTATATATTTTTAGTCAGAACATGAAACATCTATTAATTTGATTTGAGGGTCATAACAGGATGGTAAATACAGGTTGCTTATTCATCTTTTTTATAACTGTTGACATATATGGCAGATTTATCTGAATAGTGTTCAAATAACCCAGACTCAACTTATAACTTAGATGTATTTTCCAAATATAAGTGACACATTAGAATCTCATTTGGGGTAAGTAATAATAAAATATAATTTAATTAGGTATTTTTTGTCACTTTCAGGCATTGCAATTTTAAAAAAAGTAATACCTTTGTGCTTTCTACATAACCCTAGGCAGGTCCTATGCTTAGCTACTTTATAATCTCATAATAAAAACTGCTTTTTAGTTTGCTGAAACTGACTTTTCTCAATTAGAAGTATATTATTTTGAATCTGTATAATTTCTTTCAAGTTTTAAAATATGACTACATGGCAATTCAGGTTTAGTATTATGATTTGTAAGATCCTATGTAAAATGGAAGTTTGAAGCTCCTTCAAAAAGTAGGAAAACATCAAGAAAAAAGTGCCATTAAAGGTACAAAATATGTATTTATTTCTTGCATCGTCTCAGTTTACAGTGGTAATTTTTACTTACTAGTTAATGTTATTTTAAGTAAAGAAAAATGTTTAAATTGTAGCAATAATTTTGCCATCATTTTTATAGTACAATATAATTATTAAATAGAATGATTTTAATTCCATGATCAGTAGAAACTGTACATAACTATCTCAGCTTTTTTTTTTATTTCACTTCCTGGGAGATTCTGGGAATTTCACTTCCTGGGAACATTCTACTAGAACTCTCTATGTTTGATTTACTGATGAGTTAGGAAAAAATGAAGGGGAAAAGAAGCAAGCACAGGGCCATTTCTAAGTGTCCCTGTTGACACTGCACACTTTGCATATCCCTGAATGGAGAAATTAAAACATCAATTGTGCAAATTATTTACATTGGTAAAATGAACAAACTTGCTCTTTCATTTCTAATACAGAGAATCTCATAAATGAGTAAGAAAATGAAAGGAGGGAAGGAAAAGCTTCATAAATATTTCCTAGGACTAATCTTGTCAAACATTTCATGTCTGAAGAATATTTCTAGAGCAAAAAGTTGACTTTAAATCAAATGGTTTTATGAATATGTACCTATTATTTTGGTAATTTTTAACTAATAGTGTAGAGGGCATGAATCTCATCCAATATACTCGGTCAGCAGAAATGGATTGTGTGTCTGAACTTAAATTCAATTTCAATTTCAAAGACCATTTTCCACATTCTGAGCCATTTAATATTAATTAACTTAGTGTCTCATCATCTTTCTTTGGTTTTCTGTATGAGTTCTGGAGAACAAATGCTTCTCAGATAGAGGAACAATCTAATCTGTGTTCATGGGATTATATTTCCTCTAGACATTCTTCTTCTGGACTCATGGTAATTCACTTGTCCGTGTCAGGCACTGCTGATTTTCTCTCTCTCCTCTTCTTTAGGCCTGTGGTCTCTCTGCAGTCTTTGGCATCTCTGATTGCACTGAATGTTTTCTGAGGTATCTTTTTCTTTGGGGCTACCAGAAAATATGTGATCATATCTCAGGCATCCCTTGCCAGGCAAACCATGTAGATGCTCATTCTGTCATATGACCACGAATAACTAGTATATTCCCCAGATTTACTGGGGTTCAGGGAACACTTACTCTGCTCTTCAGATGTCCACTTACCTAGGTCTGTCACAGGATACTCTCCACAGATCAACCAATACTGTAGATTCTTGCCTCTTACCTGTACAGTTTTCCAGTTGTATCTAGACTTGGGCAGAAAATAACTTATATAACATGCCTTTTCTGTATCTTTTACCTTAAGTAAAAATTAGGATTATAAAAGTCAGAATCCCCAAACTAACTATTCTATGGACTTCCTTGTGTTATTTTCCTCTGTCCATAAATGTGACATACAGAGAGAAAAATTTACAGACTACAAAGTATAGCGTAAAGAAGGAAGAAAACAGTTGCTATCTAGAAATATTTATATACAAATAATTTCTCTGGAGCTTAGCTCTAAGAAATCAATGCAATGGAAAAAAATCCTTTGTTTTCTTTTATTTTTGTAAATAAATCAGATAGAGGTGAGAGAAATTCAGCCAGTAAAATTACCAGATTATTCTCTTTACGCGAGGAAAAATAAAGTATGAAAGGTCTTCAGAGATAATACCATTTCCCTCAATTAAAAAAAAAAACAAGTTCATTCTGTGAAATCTAAATTGCAGATAATAATGGGCATAATAAGAACATATTTCCAAAGACATAAATTTCTGTTACCTAAATTTAGAGTTTTATTTTTCAAATTTTTGTATCTATTATCAAATTATTCAAAAACAATGCAGCGATTCCAGCATAAAATTACCTATAATAGCCTTGCTGTTAATACGCATGACATATATACTATGAAGTGGGGATATAAGTTCATCATGCCTTAACCTTTAGGTGGGTGACTGAAGTGCATCTTTGGCCACCTCTAAGTGTGAATGACCTCTGTCTCTCTCTCTCCCCGTTGGCTTCTCTCACTCTCACTGGGAATTAGATCAAGGAAGAGCCTCTAGCAGAGAGAGGTTCCGACATCAACTCTTCAGAGCGTACAAGGACATCAGGCATCTCAGCAACAGATCCGTGTGCGTCACAGTTATTTTAGCAGTTTCCTCCCTACACCTTCTTCTTCCAACATATAGAATGAATCTTTTAAATTCAGTGTATCCTTCATGTCCCTAAAAGTGTTTGGATGGCCCCTAACTTGCCTGTTTTTGAAATACAGTCATCAAATTTAACTGATTTTTTGTTGTTGTTGCTATTCTTTTCCCTCTCCAATCTGTCTTTATTGTAGTGACTAGCTGTCTTTCAAGAACTCTTCTTTTTTCAAGATTAACAGCCTATTCACAAAAATACTGGTGACTCCTTGTTGCTTACTGAATAGACTACATAAAACAGAGATCTTATGGAACAGAATTACTCTAGGAGAATTGATCCTGAATATAGAAAAATGTTGGGGTTTATTGATTCATCATGGGTCTCCACACAAAGAGGAATATATGAAAAAAGCAATAAGTTGCTGATGTGGTTGGCTTAGGCTTTGGGATGGAATGTTCACTGTGGTTGTTTTTTTGTTGTTTTGTTTTTGGTTTTGGTTTTGCTTTTCTGTCCCATTGGTACTGGGAAATACAGATGCAATCTATAAATCCACATCGTTGTTAAACAGCTTTTAGGGTGAGAGATTCCAAAGGTGAAATTGTTGGATTGCTCCATGGTTGCTTTTGTGCAGGTTCATATAGTAAAATACTAAACAGAGTTCTGGGAAACTGTGGAAGGTTATTCCAAGGAAAGACTTGAAGCTATAGTTACACTTTTTAAATTGGAAACAGAGATTTACATGGAAGAGACAAGTAACATATTTGAAGGAATTATGTTCATGTTACAACATGATTGAAAACACGACTTTTCTCTCAAACAAAAACTCCAAATCTTTATCCTTATTTTCCGACATGGGCTTTTTCTATGGATATGAACCAAACAAAAAACAAACAAATAGAAACATTGGATTATATTAGAAATAGACTTCTTCTCTTGGAAAAATAAAAAGCAATTGGCTTATGATATACAGGAGATTTTATGTAAAATCTACCATTACACAACCACTCTGAATGTTAGGGAATTATAAATACAATCCAAGTATTGCTTTCACCTAATTTATTTAATTTATTTACACCTTATTTATCAGGTCCTTGCTGAATCCTAGAGCTTTTCTGAAGATACATTGAATTTTCTTGCATTTTGTCTCCTGATAAACTACACATTCTACTATATGTCATGTCCAAGCTGTCCATAGAACAACTGTGACTATTTATCACTCCTGCTTTCAGAATATTACTATTTTAGTACTCTTTGTTTGCTTTGATTTGTTTTCCCTCCTTTTGAACATAAAGCCCATTTTTTTTTCTTTTTTTTTTTTTAATTCTTGGCCCTGGTTAAAACTTTTTTTTTTTTTTTTTTAATTTTTTAAAGATAGAGAGAGAGCGCATAGGCAGGCAGAGTGGCAGGCAGAGGCAAAGGGAGAAGCAGGCTCCCAGCCAAGCAAGGAGCCAGATGTAGGACTTGATCCCAGAATTCTGGGATCATGACCTGAGCTGAAGGCTTAAGCAACTGAGCCACCCAGGTGTCCCCCTGGTTAAAATATTATTTTGATGTCCTTGTTGCTTCATCCAAAACTCTACTTTTTTTTTTCCCTCCAAATATTTCAATAATCCTAAAAGGTTTCAATCTCAACTGAAAGGACACATTTCCAAAATTAGGTGGATTAATTTAGATTATTCTTGAATGATTTTCATGTCTACTCCCTTTTTACTTTTACAGTTGCTCCCAAAAGGATCTTCTAAGCACCCAAAGTCCTTCTCCCTCAAAAATATTAATTGTAAAACCTCCACTCTCTCAGCCCAGACACTGTGTTTTGCAGTATCTCACATTTTCAATAAAAATATTGCTTGCCTAATTGTCTTCTGAGATTTTAGTTATGTATGAATTTCTTTGGGATGTCAAACATGAACATGCTGTTTCTCGATCTATATTTTCCACCGATTGGAAAAGTATATCTTTTTCAATCATTATGAAAGTCTGTAATTATATTAATTAACTTCAAGGGTATTTTCATACAGTGACATAAGGATCAATGAAATATTCTAGGTAGTTATTTTGAACTAATTTGATGCCTGAATTTGTTATTTAACTAAAAAAAAATAATGCCTTAAATGTCCCTTGATTTGCAGAAGTAATGGTTTCATTTGATTATCTGAGAATGAGAGTTTCCTTGTCTCTCTGAGCTTTATACTTCACTGCCTGAAATACTTGAATTTGTCTTAAAATTCTGTTCTAGATATATAAACCTGACTGCAAGTTTCTGAATACAAACAACAATGAAGTCTGTTACCCTCTCTACATACAACACAACTTCTATATTTAGCCAAAGCTTACCTGTCAATCTGTAAAAATTTGTAAAAAATTATTATATATTTCAGAATGAAATACACACACACACACACACACACACACACACACATATAATCAGTACCCCAACGGGTTGCTGTTTCTAGAATTTTATAAAAATGGAATAACACAGTATGTACTCTTTTGTGTACAATTTCTCTTAGTATAATGATTCTAAAAATCTTCCATGCTATAATGTGTTCACCATTCCATATTTTATTTCATTTTTAATTGCTTAGTGTGTGTGTGTGTGTGTGCATGTGCATGTATGTGATTTATTTTAAGGTTTTGTCTATTGTAAGTCAAGTTGCTTCAAATATTTGTCTATAAATCTTTGCATGAATCTATTTTTCATCTGTCTTGGAGGAACACTTCAGCATAGCAAGTCAAAACTTAAGGGTAGGTTAATATATAAATCATTAGTAAACTGAAAATTACTTTTCCAAAGAGGTAGTGTTTACATCTCCACCTCCTTCCCCAGAGTACATGAAAGTTACAGTTCTTTAGCATTGTTAACACGGAATATTGCCAGTCTATTAATTTGACACATATAAAAGTTATTAAATAATATATTATTGTTTGAATTTGTTTGACAAATAATGTTTTCATGTATATATTTGTCCATTCATGTATGTCATTTTGTGAGATATCTGTTCATATGTCTCCTCTGTTTGGTGGGAAAATGGGGAGGCTTTTTGTTATTTTCTTTCTAACTCATAATAGTTGTTCATGTTCTGGATCCAAAACTTTGCCAGACATAAGTATTGCAAATATTTTTACTGATTCTGTGGATTGCTTTTTAATGTTCATAACTATGTACTTTGAAATAATATGAAAGAATAATTTATTGATTATTAGTTTCATTATGATCAATAAATAAAATAATTATTTTGGGGTGCCTGGGTGGCTCAGTGGGTTAAGCCTCCACCTTTGGCTCAGGTCATGATCCCAGGGTCATGGGATCGAGCCCTCCTTTGGGCTCTCTGCTCAGTGGGGAACCTGCTTCCCTCTCTCCTTCTGTTTACCTTTCTGCCTGTTTGTTCTCTCTGTCAAATAATTTTTTTTTAATCTTAAAAAAATTAAAAAAAATAAAATCCTTATTTATTGATCATGTAAACCATTTTATCATCTATTTTCTTCTTGGAGATTCATATTTTTAAATTTTACATTTAGGCTTATAATCCATTTCAAGTTATTTTTTCTGTATGGTGCTAACTTTTTTTTTATTTTTGTTTTTGTTTTACATAGGAATATATAGTTGTTATTATGCACCATTTGTTGAAAACACCTTTCTGTCCTCATTCAATTGACACAGTATAACAGTGTCCATCTGTTTGGAAGCTGCTTTTTTGTTGTATTGATCGAAATGTTAAACCTTATGACAACAGTTACTGTCTTGGTAACTACAGTAAACCTTGAAATCGAACACTGTACTTTCACAAACAAAATCGTGAGGTTTTTAAGATCGGTTTTGGTTATTCTAAGCCAGATGTATTTCAAAATAAAATATATAGTCAATTTATCAATGAAAAATTGCCATCTTAGATATACATAGTCTTTCCAATCCTTGAAAATTTCTATTCATTTAAGTATCCTTTATTACTATCAACATCTTTTATAATGTTCAGTAAAGAAGTCCATACATATTTTGATAAATTATTTCTAAGAATTTTATGTTTTTGTAACTATTGTAAATGGAATTAAAAATTCATTTTCAAATGATTTGATGCTATTATGTATATAAGCACATGTAATACGCTTCTTAACTTTGACTTCTATAAGCCTACAAAATTTAGATATTATTTTTTCAAATGTTTTGGGAAGAATATTTAAGTTATTCTATAGATAGACACATCATCTGCAAATAGACGAATTTTTCTTTCTTTCTAACATCTATTTCAACAACTTTTTTAAATTTTACTGTAATTACTATCATCAATAGCATAGTTTAAATATAAATAGTGACAAAAGGCATTTTTGATTTTTTACTTCTTTCAAAGTATAAATATTCAATAATTCCATGGTAAGTATGATTTCTGCTATATATTTCATATACTATAAGGGCAACATGATTTTATTTTATTTTTTTTTAAATTTTTTATTTTTTATAAACATATATTTTTATCCCCAGGGGTACAGGTCTGTGAATCACCAGGTTTACACACTTCACAGCATTCACCAAAGCACATACCCTCCCCAATGTCCATAACCCCACCCCCTTCTCCCAAACCCCCTCCCCCCAGCAACCCTCAGTTTGTTTTGTGAGATTAAGAGTCACTTATGGTTTGTCTCCCTCCCATTCCCATCTTGTTTCATTTATTCTTCTCCTACCCACTTAAGCCCCCATGTTGCATCACCACTTCCTCATATCAGGGAGATCATATGATAGTTGTCTTTCTCTACTTGACTTATTTCACTAAGCATGATACGCTCTAGTTCCATCCATGTTGTCGCAAATGGCAAGATTTCATTTCTTTTGATGGCTGCATAGTATTCCATTGTGTATATATACCACATCTTCATGATCCATTCATCTGTTCATGGACATCTAGGTTCTTTCCATAGTTTGGCTATTGTGGACATTGCTGCTATAAACATTCGGGTGTACGTGCCCCTTTGCCTCACTACGTTTGTATCTTTAGGGTAAATACCCAATAGTGCAATTGCTGGGTCATAGGGCAGTTCTATTTTCAACATTTTGAGGAACCTCCATGCTGTTTTCCAGAGTGGCTGCACCAGCTTGCATTCCCACCAACAGTGTAGGAGGGTTCCCCTTTCTCCGCATCCTCGCCAGCATCTGTCATTTCCTGACTTGTTTATTTTAGCCATTCTGACTGGTGTGAGGTGATATTTCATTGTAGTTTTGATTTGTATTTCCCTGATGCCGAGTGATATGGAGCACTTTTTCATGTGCCTGTTGGCCATCTGGATGTCTTCTTTGCAGAAATGTCTGTTCATGTCCTCTGCCCATTTCTTGATTGGATTATTTGTTCTTTGGGTGTTGAGTTTGCTAAGTTCTTTATAGATTTTGGACACTAGTCCTTTATCTGATATGTCGTTTGCAAATATCTTCTCCCATTCTGTCAGTTGTCTTTTGATTTTGTTAACTGTTTCCTTTGCTGTGCAAAAGCTTTTGATCTTGATGAAATCTCAATAGTTCATTTTTGCCCTTGCTTCCCTTGCCTTTGGCGATGTTCCTAGGAAGATGTTGCTGCGGCTGAGGTCGAAGAGGTTGCTGCCTGTGTTCTCCTCAAGGATTTTGATGGATTCCTTTCTCACATTGAGGTCCTTCATCCATTTTGAGTCTATTTTTGTGTGTGGTGTAAGGAAATGGTCCAATTTCATTTTTCTGCATGTGGCTGTCCAATTTTCCCAACACCATTTATTGAAGAGGCTGTCTTTTTTCCATTGGACATTCTTTCCTGCTTTGTCATAGATTACTTGACCGTAGAGTTGAGGGTCTATTTCTGGGCTCTCTATTCTGTTCCACTGATCTGTGTGCCAGTACCAACATGTCTTGATGATGACAGCTTTGTAATAGAGCTTGAAGTCTGGAATTGTGATGCCTCCAACTTTTGCTTTCTTTTTCAACATTCCTCTGGCTATTCTGGGTCTTTCCTGGTTCCGTATAAATTTTAGGATTATTTGTTCCATTTCTTTGAAAAAGATGGATGGTCCTTTGAGAGGAATTGCATTAAATGTGTAGATTGCTTTAGGTAGCATAGACATTTTCACAATATTTATTCTTCCAATCCAGGAGCATGGAACATTTTTCCATTTCTTTGTGTCTTCCTCAATTTCTTTCATGAGTACTTTATAGTTTTCTGAGTATAGATTCTGTGCCTCTTTGGTTAGGTTTATTTCTAGGTATCTTATGGTTTTGGGTGCAACTGTAAATGGGATTGATTCCTTAATTTCTCTTTCTTCTGAGATATGACTCATTTTTTGATTAAGAATTTGAGTCTTCCTCAATTTTGTTCATGAGGGTTCTGTAGTTCCTCGATTACAGATCCCTTACCTCTTTGATTAGGTTTATTCCCAGGTATCTTATGGTTCTTGGTGTTATAGTAAATGGGCTCGATTCTCTAATTTCCTTTCTGTTTCAGTCTTGGACGTTTATAGGTTTCCAGGAATGCATCCATTTCATCTAGGTTGCTTAACTTACTGGCACATAACTGATTTCAAACTTCACTACAAAGCTGTCATCACCAAGACAGCATGGTACTGGCACAAAAACAGACACAGAGACCAGTGGAACAGAGAGTCCAGATATGGACCTGCAACTCTATGGTCAAATAGTCTTCAACAAAGCAAGAAAAAATATACAATGGAAAAAAGACAGTCTCTTCAATAAGTGGTGCTCGAAAATTGGACATCTATGTATAGAAGAATGAAACTCAACTATTTTCTTACACCATGATCAAAGATAAACTCAAAATGGATAAAAGACCTCAATGTGGGGCACCTGGGTGTCTCAGTGGGTTAAAGTCTCTGTTTTCGGCTCAAGCCATGGTCCCAGGGTCCTGGGATCGAGCCTCACATCAGGCTGTCTGCTCAGCAGGGAGCCTGCTTCCTCCTCTCTCCCTCTGCCTGCCTCTCTGCCTGCTTGTGATCTCTGTCTATCAAATAAATAAATAAAATCTTTAAAAAAAAAAAAAAGACCTCAATGTGAGGTAGGAATCTTCAAAATTTTAGAGGAGAAGATAGGCAGTAACCTCTTTGACATCGGCCATAGCAACTTCTTTCAAGACAGGTCTCCAAAGGCAAAAGAAACAAAAGTGAAAATGAACTATTGGGACCTCCCCAAGATCAAAAGCTTCTGCACAGCAAAAGAAACAGCCAAAAAATCAAAGAGGCAACCCATGAAATGGGAGTAGATATTCACAAGTGACACTACAGACGAAGGGCTGATATTCAAGATCTATAAAGAACTCCTCAAACTTAACACTCAAAAAACAGGAAATCATATCAAAAAATGGGCAAAAGACATGAACAGACACTTCTCCAAAGAAGAAATACAAATGACTAACAGACACATGAAAAAATGTTGATCACCATTAGCCATCAGGGAGATTCAAATCAAAGTCACACCAAGATACCACCTTACACCAGCTAGAATAACAAAAATTAACAAGAGAGTAAACAACACGTGTTGGAGGGGATGGGGAGAAAAAGAACCCTCTTATACTATTGGTGGGAATGTAAGTTGGTGCAGCCACTTTGGAAAACAATGTGGTGATCCCTTAAGAAATTAAAAATAGAGCTACCCTATGACCCTGCAATTACACTGCTGGGTCAGTGTATTTACCCCAAAGATATAGATGTACTGAAAAGAAGGGTCATATGTATCCCAATGTTCATAGCAGCACTGTCCACAATCACCAAACTGTGTAAATAGCCAAGATGTCCTTCAACGGATGAATGGATAAAGAAGACATGGCTCATATATACAATGGAATATTGTTCAGCCATCAGAAAGGATAAATACCCAACATTTGTATCAATATGGATGGTACTGAAGGAGATTATGCTGAGTGAAATAAGTCAAGCTGAGAAAGTTAATTATCATATGGTTTTGCTTACTTGTGGAGTATAAGGAATAACACAGAAGACATTAGGAGAAGGAAAGGAAAAATGAATTGAGGGAAATGGGAGGGGAAGAGAAGCATGGGAGACTGTAGATTCTGAGAAACAAACTGAGGGTTTTGGAGGAAGGGGGGTGGGGAAATGGGTGAGTGTGGTAGTAGGTATTAAGGAGGTCACATATTGCATGGAGCACTGGGTGTGCTGCATAAACAATGAATCCTGGAGCACTAAGAAAATTAAATTAATTTAAAAAAGAATTTGAATGTTTTGTGGCATTTGTCTTACTTAAAGAAGACTAGTCGTGGTTTACAAAGCATGATTGCCATATATTTTTGGACTTTTTTTGAGGATATCTGCCACTTATCCAAAAGTAGATTTCAAAGAGTTACTTACATTCATTAATTAATTAATTCATTAATTCATTTGTTCATTCATTCAAAAACTAATGTATGTATGTATGTATGTATTTATGTATTTATGTATATATGTATTTAGAACATTGTGGGTCTGGACACACTGTCCTAAACATTACAATTAGAGAAAATATTGACTGAGAGGGAAATATTTTTGTCATCTAGAAAGAAAAAAAAAATGATACTTAGGTTGTCAGAGACACAGGAAAGACAGTGTAGCATCTACACTGTGATAGTCCAAGACTTGAGGACTTTATACTGGCAGCTATAACTCATAGTATGCTTTGTTAAATTACACCTTTGAAGATTGGAATATCTAGTCAAGGAAGTGGAGGTGCTCACTAGGCTCACAGTGAAACATGAAAAAATCCTATTGTTCCTCTCAACTTCTTGATACATATAATACTTGAATATATGTTGGTCTCAAATGCTAGAGAAAATGGCACTAACTCCAGCTTAAAATAAGGTATCCTAGTCTCCAGTTTGCCCTGAAACGATTTTTAGCAATTGCTTTATCATTTTAGTGATTCAGGTTCAACTCTCCTTCATAACAATTGATGAAGGCTATGATATCATTCAGTGTGTTGACTTTTATGTTGTATAAATACAGAAAGCACTTTTGAGTTTTATTATGGCAAACAGCATATTGATTCCTTGATATTTTTTATTCCAGTGTCCAGCAAAATTAACAGAAACAGAAATTTGACTTGATTTCTGTGTTCTGCAGTTATTTTGGCAAGCCAGCTTTTCTCAAGAGAATATGAATGTAGATAGTTTATATATATAATTGATCTTGATTATATTAAATATTTACGTTGCATATATCATATATCACATATACTTTATTGTATGGAAATATGTAGACATATTGGATGCTGTATAACCTACATGCATATATGTGTGAGCAAAATATGTAATATAATCACCTAGTTTGGGCTAAGTTATAGCTAGGAAAAATAATAACTTTGTTTTTTCCTTAAACAGTTTAAAATGGGCTTAAAAAGTTTTTTTGTTTCATTGTCTATTTGGTTAGTTTGTTCTGGACAAAGCACTGATAATTCTAAATTTGTATATCTTTTTAATTTTGTAATGCATAAGGATACAGATGTAAGCCAATAGAACAAATATGTCTTGTTTCTATAGTTTGTACAGACTATAAGCTATTAATATTTCCTGTTATATCATGTCCCCTCCATTGACTTGTAACTTACATATCCTTTCAGAATTATTTTCTTATTATTATTTGTAAGTGTGTATTTCTAGTTTGTTCCCAAACCCAATACTTGCTGGTGCATTCACTTTTTTCCAGGACAATGCAATGACCATAAGAAAGTGTATGTCTACCCCAATCTATTAAATTGCATGGTACTGTCATTCTGTATTTTAATACTAAATACTGTATTTAATTTCCACAGGATATTATGCAGTCGCAATTAATTTAAACTTAATGACATAGTTACCATTTCCATTGTTATTAACTTGAGTTTGTGGTTTTGTTTTTACCTTACATTGTCTCAGTAACCTTCTCTTTTTCCCTCTATTCCTCTCCTTTTAGTATTCTTCCTGGGACTGATATGCCCTCAACTTTTCAGGTTTTTGTTTCTATAATATCTTTATTTCAATATAAGAATTTTTTTT
Source organism: Mustela nigripes (assembly GCF_022355385.1). NCBI lineage: Eukaryota > Metazoa > Chordata > Mammalia > Carnivora > Mustelidae > Mustela > Mustela nigripes. The sequence goes on along the minus strand of NC_081568.1, from coordinate 16,399,323 downwards.
ATTTTATAAGTAAAAGAATGTTTATTTTTAAGATATTCCCATGCTCTTTTACATTTTAGTCATCTTAAAATCATCTCATATTTTATCTCCTTAATAATTCCAGTTTCTGAAACCCCTTTAGTTCTATTTCTACTGTATCTTGATTTCTGGTTGTTATTTACATTGTCTTTTCTCTTCACAAGTCTGGTTGACTTTGATCAGGTGTGGAAACTTCATTTAAACCATGTGTTCAAATATTTACTATGAATAAGAGGATATATTCCCTCCTATTGAATGCTTTGTTTGCCCAGACATCTCAGACCATTAGTATACCCATGCTGATATTTCAGTTTCAAGACTTAACAAGTTTCAGAGTTAGTTTTTGGTTCAGTGCCAGAAAATGTGTGACTGGCTATGTCAGGGTCTCAAGATTCTGGTTAGCAGAACTCCACTGCACCGGCAAGTCTTGCCTCGAAATTCTCTTTTCGGGTGCCTGGGTGGCTCAGTGGGTTAAGCCGCTGCCTTCAGCTCAGGTCATGATGTCAGGGTCCTGGGATCGAGTCCCACAGGTCATGATCTCAGGGTCCTGTGATTGAGTCCCACATTGGGCTCTCTGCTCAGCAGGGGGCCTGCTTCCCTTCCTCTCTCTCTGCCTGCCGCTCTGCCTACTTGTGATCTCTCTCTGTCAAATAAATAAATATAATCTTTAAAAAAAAATTCTCTTTTCATATCTATATGAGCCTCTCAAAAGTACATCACCTCAAGTTGTCTGCTGCCTCTTTCATAAAAGGCAAATGTGCACTAGGGGAACAAAAATACTTCCAAATGCTAGATTCAGAACTCAGAATATGTTTTGTCTTTTTCCCTGGGAAGTTAGCCCAGAAATTCTTGGCAATTTTATTAGTTCTCTGATGTCTGCAAGCAGATTTTTAAAATATCTGTATTGTCCAGTTTTCTTAATTGCCTTTAGTAGAAAAATTGGTCTCAATGACCTCACCCATCATTACCAGATGTAGAAATCTTACATATTCTTTATGGATTAAAAAAAATCTGCTATTTGACTCATTGCAATAATAGGACAAAGAACATAAAAGAAGTTTGATAAAAAAATAACTTGAAAAGGAAACTTTTACTGAGAGTCTGCTCTTCTTACAATTTCTCAAAAGTTTGGCTATAATTGAACCATTTTATTTCTGAACAATAACCAATATAGTGTTTTATGTGCAATTGCATGAAAAAAGGCAAGTTAAAATATCACGTGTAGCCAGCTTTTTATAATATTTTGGCATTATCATTATTTTATGTGGACAAATGTAGTCCATTCAATGTCATGATTTATTTATAGAGAAAATATGTTGACACCAATGTCTTAAAAGTTTTTCAATACTTAAATCAGTTTAACTAAATGTCTTCTTCAGTCTTACTCACTTAGAGGGTGAAAAATAAAATATAATGGAATTCTACCTCTTCTTTGGAATTTATCTGTACCTAGTAGCAAAAGAAGACTTTAGAAATATTATCTGGTATTTCTAAATAAAGTAAACAAAAAATGAAAAAAACCCTCAGGATTAATTTTTACTGATTACTTACTTCATGAGTTTCATGGCTTGAAGTGAACATATCAGAATTACAAAATTTACAAATTTTCTAATTTGTAATTAGAAATTAGGGGCACCTGGGTGGCTTAGTCAGTTAAGATGGATAATTAGTAATTAGGGGGTGTTAAGGCAGAGGTAGAGGGAGAGAGAGAATCCAAGCTCTGCTTGGATTCTCTCTCTCCCTCTACCTCTGCCTTAACACCCACTCTCCCTCTCACTCCCTCTCTGTGTAAAATAAATAAATCTTTTTAAAAAGAAAGAATATTTACAAGATAAGTCCCATTTCTAGGTATAATAAAAAATAACTGGGACTCAAACAAATATTTGCTCAGCAATGTTTGTAATAGCATTATTTCCAATAGCCAAAAAGTGGAAATAACCAAATGCCCAGTAATGGATGAATGGATAAACAAAAATAGTGTGTGTGTGTGTGTGTGTGTGTGTGTATGTGTGTATGTGTGTGTGTGTACACATACACACACAGCGGAATATTATGAAATTCTGACACATGGTACAATGAGGTTGAGTCTTGAAGATATTATGCTAAGTGAAATAACAGATGCAAAAACAAATACTGCCTGATTCCATTTGTATGAGCTATCTGAAAGAGTTAAATTTATAGATAAAGAAAGTAGAGTAATGGCTTTCAGCGGGTAGGAAAGAGAGGATTAGAGAATTATTGTTTGATGAATACATAGTTTCAGTTTGGAATGATGGAAAAGTTCTGGAGATGGATAGTGGTGATGGATACACAAGAGTGTGAATGCATTGTACACTTATAAAGTTAAATAGTAAATTTAATATTGTGTACATTCTACCACAATAAAAATGTATCCTTACCACTATACATCTATCGAAACAGCCAAAATCTAGAACACTGAAAATAGCAAATGCTGGCAAGGATGTGGAACAATAAAAATTCATTCATTGCTGGTGGAATGCAAAATGGTACATTTTGGAAGACCTTTGGCAGGTTTCTCACAAAACAAAGCATACTTTTACAATATAATCCAATAATCACTTTCCTAGATATTTATCCCAAACAGCTGAAATTCAATGTCTACACAAAAACCTACAAATGAATTTTTAAGTAGCTTTATTCATAATTACCCAGACTTGGAAGAACCAAGATATTCTTTAGTAATGAATGAATTAATAAATTGTGGTACATTCAGGCAATGAAATATTATTCAGCACTAAGAAACAACCTATTGGCTAAGAAAAAAACATAGAGGAAGCTTAAATATTACTAAGTGAAGAAACGAGTTCTAAAAGTCTATTTACTATATGATTCCAACAATATGAGATTGTGGAAAAAGCAAAATTATAGATACAGTAAAAAGATCAGTGGTTGTCAGGGGCTCATTGGTAGAAAGAATATATAAGCAGATAAATAGGCAATTTTTAAGGCAGTTTAAATACTCTGTATGATACATAGTTATAGATACATATTATACCTTTGTCCAAACTCATAGAATATACAACACTAAGAGTGAACTGTAATGTAAACAATAGATTTTGGGTGACTATAATGTGTCAATATAGGTTTATCATATGCAACACATGTATCACTGGTAGGGGATATTGATAATGGAGAATGTGTGGGGGAGCGGATAGATGGGAAATCTCTGTACCATCCCCTCATTTTTTTCTGTGAACACAAACCTGTCCTAAAAAAATAAAGTCAACTAAAAAATTTTTTTAAATAAAAGCTATTTGCTCTTAAACCTGATGTGGGAAGTATAGAAATATAATTAATTCTTCCAACATGTTAGTATATAATGAGGGATAATATGATTCCAAAGAAAAATTGAAGATGTTGGTGCCATAGGAGCAAATGGAACTTTTTCCAGTAAAAATAGAATCGGATCCTTGAAATATATTCTAGACAAAAGTACTGACAGCACTCTTGATATCAAGGAGCTCACAATCAAGTCGATGCTTTGTACAATATCCAGGTATTTTTCTTTAATTCATATACTTTGCCTAAGATTATATCATTGCATTGGAAAAATATTCCTTGAAGGTGTCTACAAATCATTTTATCTTATTTATTTATTTTTTATTATCATATAATGTATTATTTGTTTCAGGGGTACAGGTCTGTGGTTTATCAGTCTTACACAATTCATAGCACTCACCATAGCCCATACCCTTCCCAATGTCCATCACCCAGCCACCCATTTTAAAATGATATAAACACACAGTCACATGTATAAGATTTTCTTAATATAGTGATTTCATGTATACCTATACACACATAAAATTATACTTATATATCTATATACTATTTGTATATAGATATATACAATATATATATATATATACTATTTGTATATACTATATGTATATGGATTCATCTACAAAAGATTGATTCAATAATAAAATATGAGCAATTCAAATTAGTATTTTCTTGCAAACACATGAATCAATATAAGAAATTACTCTGTAGGTGATTTAATAAGGGACATCAACACAATTAGTTTTTTTATTTAGAAGAGTACTCATGTGATTTATGGCTACACTTACACTACCAGTTAATAGAGCCTGAATCAGTAGTATACCTGTACCAAACAGTTTATTTAAAATGCAAATTCTCGGTTCTCATCCAAAGCCTATGGGACCAGAAACTCTGGTTACAGCACAACAATCCAATAATTTTTCACTGAATACATTTTGAGAGATCCTGCTATCCAGTTTCAAAAAAAAAAAAAAGTAAATCAAACTATTATGGGGAAAAATTCAACTATAACAATAAATTAATTTTAGAAAATATATTACTTTAGAAACAAAATGCTATTTCATGCAGTGCACTAATATAATGTTATAGAAAGACACTTAGACACATACCACATTCTTAGATATATTGGAAACCTAACATCAAATTATGTCTTTAACTAAAAATAAAAAGGAACTTGAGATATTGGTGACAATAAAATAATTTTGGGTGATGTATCAATGTGTAAAAATTAAGTTTTCACCTGTGTATATTAAAATACAAAATAAAAATGGTGTAATATACTAAGAGCTCTTATATTTTCCAAGGTAGAAAATTATTTAAGAAAATAAATTAAAGTGCATATATGTTGAAATGCCTGGCTGGCTCAGTTGGTTAAGCAGCTGCCGTAAGCTCAGGTCTTGATCCCAGAGTCCTGGGATTGAGTCCCTCATCAGACTCCTTGCTTGGCAGGAAGCCTGCTTCTCCCTCTGCCTCTGCCTGCAACTCTGCCTGCCTGTGCTCTCTCTCTCTCTGACAAGTGAATACATAAAATCTTAAAAAAATGCAAATGTGTTATGCATAATGTTCTTGTAAAAAAAAAAAATCAGAGTTTCCTAATGGAAAAAACACTGGACTGGTTTTCAGGAATATAGCTTGATGACATTTCTTGCTTTGCCATCTACTGAGTTATGGGTGTAAGCAAGTCAACCCAATTAGAACTTCTACGTAACTTAGCTCTCACTAGAGCAACATGTATTCAGGTGGTACACAGACTTATATTTAACACAAAATATTTGTGGAGATAGTTTCAGGATAGAGAGTGATATTACTGTAAGGCAAGTTTTATGGATCAATTTAAAACCAGAAATTATCTGGAAAAAAATGATTCTTCATTAGAACCTGTAATATTAGATTTTAGAAGGGTAAAACCATGGCAGGGTAGAGGCAAATAGTAAAAATAAATTTAAAAGAAAAAGAAAAAAAAAGGAATAAAAGAGAAGACATTCTAGGCAGTGAATGTTAATACAATGTGCCATGCATTTGTGTTTGTGTTGGGAAGGTGGTGCATATTTAGTTAATCAGAGTTCAAATTGTCTATTGAGGCAAATTCTTGTATCTCCCTAAGAAGGCATCTGGGTACAGACTTATGTAACTACATAGTAATCCTGGATCACAATGTTGCTCTTTGCTGCTCTACTAGTCTAGGATTTAAGATCATACTATGATCTGGTCCCTAGGTGCTTTATTTTTCTTGCTTCCTTTGGGATAGATTGAAGTTATTTTATCAATGGTTCAGGTATTTTCATATGGATGGCATTTTTCCCTATTCTTTCACGTCTACCATTTAATTTCATACATATAATCCATATTAATTATATAAAACATATATATGTATTATAAATTTACATATAGATATACAATGTTATTTGGAGGACGTGTTTCTAAGTCATAGAAAAGTCTGGCATAGCATCAGTAAGTGCCTTGTTTGTTTAGTTCTTTCTTCAAACAATTGATCAATTTTGCAATAAAAGAATTGTGTCCTGAGTTCTTGCTATCTTTCTGTTAGGATTTTTTACATAATGCTTTGTCTCTGTGCCTGTCAACTTCACACTTATCATTTGATATAGATGAAAAATAAAAGAAAAAATCAATAATCATTCTCAGATACAAATGTAAGGAAGATGAAATGTGTGTCTTTATGAGATTTTTCTACATCACTGAACGCTTTTGATTCTACTGCTTGGTATGAATATCATCAACAAAACCCACTATGACCAGATCAGTCCCTGCATGAATTTATCTCCAAACAGACATTTAAAATTTTAAGTCCCCCCGCCCCAATTTATTGATATTTTCACATTCTTTCTCTGGTCATTTTTCTCAACTCAGAGTTTTTACCTTCCTGTTTTATTGTCCTCAACTGAAAATAATACCATCTTAATAGAATAATGATTATAATTTCAATTTTTAAACCAATCATTGGTATAAGCAATATCGATTCAAGTAAAATATAGTCTTCTCGATGACATTTTAAGAAAAGAAAGTTTACATAAATTTCCTGAAATGAGCTATTTTTACATATGTAACAAGGTTATATTGTTAAGAAGGGAGAGGACCAAACATAAATCTGGCTAAACTACTCAATAATGTAGCTGAAATGGGGTATCTTGGTGACTCAGTTAAGCATCTGTCTCTTGATCCTGGTTCAGGTCATGATCTCAGTTTATCACTGAGACTGAGCCTCACATGGGACTCTGTGCTCAGCAGGGAGTCTGCTGAATATTCCTGCTTCCTCTCCCTCTGCCTCTCCCTCTACTCATTTGTGCAGACTCTCTCTCTCTCTCTCTCAAAAGTGGATAAGTAACCTTTTTAAAAATAATGTGTCTTAAATATTTTACATATAAAAAGAAAGTCTTATATAATATTTATTAATATCTGCTGCCTGCCTCTTTTTCTTTAGTAACAGCATGTATTTCCACAATGCCTGTCCACAAGGGTCACCATTAACAAATGATAAAAGCAGATAATAAAATAATAACACATAAGATAAGTTAAGGTGGAAAGTGTTATGGAGAATAAAATAAAAGACAAGTAAATTCTGGGGGGGGTGGTTTGATTTTTAATGGAAAGGATAGGGATGTCTTCATTTAAAGGTGATTTTCATGCAGAGATTTGAAAGAAGAAAAAAACCATGAGCCTTTGGATCAAGGATATTCCAGGCAAAAGGATAAGCAAAAACAAAGGCCCTGGGGTAGGAAGAAGTGATGTGTGCTCTATGAACAGAGCTGAGGCCCACCCATGTGACTTACATGAAGAGAGAGAGCAGTTGGAAAGAGATAGGTGAAGGGAAGTCAAATGGTTTAATGCCTTTCTGGCCAGTACGGAAGTGTACTTTTTTTTTTTTTTCTTTTCTTTTTGTGGAATAGGAAACAGTTAGAGAATTTGGATCCAAGGAGTGGCATGACATTATTCCTTAAAAGGATCAGTTGAAGTGTTGCATTGGGAATGCCAAGAAAGTTGTCAAGGTAAACTAGGGGTATCATGAGGAGATGTTTTACCAACTCAGCTGGACCAGCAACAGTGCTTTTGGACATCAATTCATGATCAAATTCATAAGACAAAATAGGGTTTACTGAGCACCAAGTTTGTTTAGCTAAAGAGTACAGAAATAGGGATAATGCTTGTATAATGGTAGCCTGGTGGGAGACATGAGCTTCTGCACTAAGATGTATATGGTCAAAGGTAGATCAGCTCAACTCTGGGAAGACATAAAAAACACTTGAGGGTACCTTCTGCTTTTATACCTTTTATTGCCTAATACAATTGCATATAAGTAAACTACTTTCAAATTACTTTCAATAACATTTATTAGTCAATACAGATAATTGAATAATTAATCTCCACAGGATAATACAGTATTATGTTCCATACACAGCTTGTGTAGCAGGACTCCAGATTATTTTAGAAAGAGTATACTAATCCTAGGCTCTCCTTAATTTGTGTAGCAAGGAAGATCCCATCAAGGATTAAAATGTCAAATGTTCCCCATCCTAACAAGATTTAAGATGGAACCTCAGAAGATGTATTTATTTTGTATTTCAAAGAAGTCAGATGGCTTTGTTCTTAGTCTTAAAAGATTTTCTTACAAGGCTGCCTTTTATGGTTAATACATTAGAGCCATTCCAAATAAACATTGTTATTGTTGTTTTTTCCTACCTCTTTTTGCATCGTCCATTATGGCAGTCAAGGCAGCTCATGGGCAAACAAAAGGAAACAACTCCAGTTTCTGTTGGTAATTCTCTTCTCCACCTCATTTACTTTAATGGAGAAGGGAATTATTCAATTTAGAAGGTACATGTTACTGCTACAAATTCCTTCTTTCATAAATATATCTTTGAAATTTCTATTATTATGTTATGTAGACATATTAAAGGTTTAAGAAAGCTGGAGAGATTTGCTATCCAGAAAAAGGTATTATTTTGTCATTAGAAACTGGGTATAATCTTTTCTCATTGTCCTCACTTTCAACTAAAACTCCAAGATTATAAAATACACAATTTTGACATTCTAAAATAATAGTCTGACTATATTTATAAAGTAATTACATTTGCTACCTCCTCCAATCCAGGTAAATTATTGCTTTTTCTTATCTGTCTGGAAAACACACAGAATGGAAGATAAGCTAGGGAAACTTGCCTCTTAAGGTTGAGTCCTGCACTTTGTCAAACACTTTTCTTTTCCCGACAGAACTAAAGACAATAAAGTCAAATTATATAAAAATTTACCAAGATATAAATAATTTGCTTATAAAATATTCCATACAGAATATCTTATTTCAAAGAATACTATAAATTAGATGCTATTCCATTTTTTCAACACTAGCAATAACATTTATTCTCCCAGGAACCTCATCATCATTACTCACACAAATCTACTGAAAGTTTAAATCACTCTAAGGAAGATGAGAAACTACATAGATTATTGTCTGTAATCTCTTCAGTAGTAGACTTTCTAGCACCATTCTCAATATTTGTGTCATTGTTTAGAGCTCAGAAAGATAGTATACATTGTGATACATAGGTGCTTTTACGTAAGTAGTTCTTGTACAACATAGTTTATGGAAATTAAATATCCAAATAAGAAATCCACAAAATTGGTACCTCTGTTAATTTTTGGAATCAAACCTCAGGTATGGGAAAAGTAAATAATGACTAAAGTCATATAATTTAATATGCCAATTTTACTTGAAAATATGACCTGTTTCTAAGAAAATGGCTCTACAAGTCTTAGAAATTATATCCAAATGTGTACTTATTGAAAATGTGACCTTATTGAAAATCAAAAGGTGTCCTTATGTTTATCCAATTACATCTTTGAAAAAATTAAAATTTAGTTATACATGTAATGTATTAATTGAGGAGCATTTAAAGGGATTTGATTCCTATATTGTGAAATAATATGTATTAATAATTTAAGAAAATGGCATGAACCCAAATCAGTAAAATACATAGTTTTTGAGATTGTCTTTCAGTTTCTAATTATCCCTGCTCCATGACAAAGTTAATTGGGAAATAACATAAAAGTAAATGTACATTTCTCTTTAAAATAAAAAAAGTTATATTTAGCAAGGTTATTTCCTTGAATTTTTTGTTTCTTATTAAAGGTATTCTATTAAAGACTAATTCTATTATACGATTAATACTGTATTACCATTAATACTGCATTTCTCTATCTAAATTAGAATTCATCTGTATGACTAAAGGCCATGATTATCTGCTGTTTATATTGCTGAACATAGGGAGGATCTAAGGTATTTATAATTGAAACTCTTCTTAAGTTTGGGTCTAATGTGTGCATATTTGCTTGAGATAAATGTCCTATTGATAAGTGACAAAACAATAATACTCTCTCAATGAAAAAGCAAAAACAAAAACAAAAACAAACAAACAAAAAAAACCCACCAGCATCTGAAGCAGAGATAAGGGAATTCTATCCAAGAGATCACAAAGAACATTGGGGAGGGTGAAAAGTATTCATTTTCTCTCTGACTCAGACAATAAACATTCCTACATTCTTCTATGTCTTCCCACCACAAAAGCTATATGCAAATCTTTCAAGAGACAGAAAGTAAATTGCATTTCAAAAAGTTTTAAAATGCATTAACTGTGATTGATTTTTGAAATTAAAAAGAAAAAAAACCCACACCTTATATTTATTTAGCTCAAGCTTGTGAACTAACAAAGCACGAGATTTTAGAAGTTTTGGGATTAAGTTTTCATTTTTTTAGATTATTAATTACTGTGGGTTATCAAAAGATATTTTATAAAATAAGATTTTCATACTTCTTTTGATAAATTGTATCTCTTTGACTAAAATACACATAAGCACTGCAATTGGTCATGACTTGTTATAGGCAATGATGATAAGGATATTCTTACAATACAGTTTGCACTGTAATGGACACCTCAGATTAATGAAAGATAATGCATCTGCTAGCAAATATTTGCTATAAATAACAGATATATAATTGGATACAATTGTAATTATATTAAAATATAAAAAGGAATTTATATCTTTACCTGGTTGGAAAACACAGAATTGGATTTAGAATTAAACAAGATATTGGATCAAATAGAATGACCACAACCTCATTTTTATTTATTTCTCACTTCTACTCTTGCAGTATTTTAGAAATTGAGGAGAGATGCTAAGGAGGCAACATAGTGAACAATTATAAAATTAAAGTCTGTTTGTTGTGTAGTAGTAAAAGCAAGAAATACACTCAAAAAATGATTCATATATATATGCACATGTATACATGTATATCTATGATTCTATACATGTGTGTGAGTTTATTGGTAGAGATTAAAGATCCTCAATGAAACTGTGCTAAAACTCATATACATGTGGCAATTCAGTGTTGCCAAGACATAAGGACTATCATTTTCTATTGGTGTATGTTAGCTATTTAAACATGGCATATATCAGTTTCCACATCTAAAATGTTACAATAATAAGGAATAGCTCCCTCAAAGAGTTGTAGTAAGATGAAAAAATGAATTAGTATTGCTGAAGTACTTAGAGCAGTGACTGACAATAATAAATACCATAGGCTGTTTATTATTAACAAATCAGTGACTATTTTTCAATGACATATTAATTAAACATTCTTTCATGGCTGCTAAGTAATATAGCTATATGTTGAGAAGTAATTTAGAAATTGATATTTCAATGTTGAAGTACAAAATGAGTTATCTGTTTTATTTTTATTTTGTCCTCTCAATATGATTTTTTAATCTTCCATGAGTTAATGAGTAATGTAATATTTGCAAAAAAGTAAGTTGTGTCTCAATATGTATAGATTTATTTTAAATGTTAATTTGACCATTTGGAAGGTCAAAATTGTATTTCTCATTTATTGATATTGCATACTAACATCGTGGAAGAAACCAGTTCAATTAAGCAAAAGTGTCTGACATTTTAAAATGTTAACCCATGTGCTTTATTGTCCAATATAATGAATAGATTGCCAAAATACTCAGTCAGTTTTGAATTATTTTAAGAGAAAGAGCACAGCATGAATGACAACATTTTTCTTGAAATTTATAAGACTCAAGGCAATTAAACAAAGCCATTTTATTAGAGCTAAAAATAAGATAACCACATACTTCTGAGAAGTAGAGATATATTTGTCCTAAAATAACGTTCAGTTGTTTTTAGAAGGTGGAAGTCGAATATAATTAGAGGTTGCTGGATTATAATTTAAATTTCCATTTTCTTAAAAACAGCATGTATTTATAAAGAAGAAAAGTAAAACTGTATTTAATACACTAAAATTTTTCTATACCCTGGACTATATCAAGCTCTTTTGTTTATATATTGTTATTAAAATATGGTAAGTAAAACTTCCTAGATAATTATTTTTAAAGCTTTATGAGGTATAATTAACATACAAAGAACTGCACATATTTAATTTGATGAGTTTGACCATATGCAAACACCCATGGTATCATCACTAGCATCAAGGTAATAGACATACTAAACAGCCCCAAAGTTTCCTTGAATCTCTGATTTTGATTTTGCTTTGCTTTTGTGGTAAGAACACTAAATGTAATTTACCCTCTTGACAACTTTAGAAATGAATATTATATTTTAATCCTAAAATACTATGTTGTACAGCAGATATCTAGAAATTGCCCCTCTAGCATAACAAAAACTATACGCCTATGGAAAAACTCCCCATTTCCTCACCCCTCTGTCCCTGCAAATATAACTGTAATCTGTTTCTGTGAATTTGATTATTTTAGATCCCTCATATAACTAGAATCATGCACTCTCTTCTGTGACCAGCTTAGGAAATGTCCTCAACATTCACCTGTGCTGCTGCAAATGGCAGAATCTCCTTTATTTCCAAGGTTAAATAATATTATTATTATTTCCAAGGTTAAATAATAATCCATCATATTTATCTACCATATCTTCTTTATCCTTCCATCTTGGGTGGTTTCCATACCCAGCCTATTGTGAAGAACGCTACAATAAACGTGGGAGTGTTTATAACTCTTCAAGGTCCTGATTTAAATTCATTTTTAATAATTTTTAAATCCTAAAATTTGTATAGAACTAGAAAAAACAAGACCTAAAATAGGCAAGACAAACTGGAGAAAGAACAAAGTTGGAAGTGTCATGCTTCTTCATTTCAAAATATATTATTACAAAATTACTGTGATCAAAATAGCATAATATTGGCATTAAAACAGATGTGTAGACCAATGGGACAGAAGAGAGAGCACAGGAATAACCATATATATCTCCAACAAGGGTATCAATCATACATATGGGGGAAAGAATAGTCTCTTCAACAAATGATATTGAGGAGACTAGATATCCACATGCTAAAGAATAAAAGTTGACACTCATCTCACACTACACACATAAAAATCAACTTAAAATGAATTAAATATTTATGAATGTTAGACTAGAAACCCTGAAACTCATAAAAGAAACTGGGGGGAGAACTTTTGATATTGATCTTGGCAACAACTTTTTGATAGGACATCAAAATCACAGACAACAAAGGAAAAAGAAAGTGGAACTACATTAAAACAAAAGTGAAAAAAACGACATCAGAAAAAACATGGGACTATATCAAACTAAAAATACTTCTCCTCAGCAAAGGGGAGTTAAAAAGCAAACTATAGAATGGAAGAAAATATTTGCTAGCCATGTATCTGATAAAAGAGGTTAAAACCCATAATGTATAAGGAACTCTTAGAATTCAATAACAAAAATACAAATAAACTTATATAAAAAAGTGTAAAGGACTTGAAAAGACATTTCTCCAAATAAGACACACAAATAGCCAATAGATAAAAGAAGAGATATTCCATATCACTCATCATCAGGGAACTATAAACCTAGTCAGCAAATCATCTTATACCAGTCAGGGTGGCCATACCCCCCGCCCCCCCAAAAAAATAAAGTAACAAGAGTTGACAAAAATGTGAAGGAAGAAAAGGAAAGCCTTGTACACTGTTGCTAGGAACTGTCAATTGCCAATTGGTGCAGCCATTACAGAAAACACTTTGAGAATCCTCAAAAATTAAAAATACAACTATTATGATCTAGCAGTTCTATTTACAGGAATATATCCAAAATATTGAAATCAGAAGCTTTAAGTGATATTTATACTCCTGTGCTTATTAAAGCTTTATTCACAATAGCAAAGCTATGGAAACAACCTAAATTTCCATGGATAGATAAAGAACATTTGGTATATACATACAATGGAATATTATTGTATTTTTATTATTAATTTTATTAGCATAAAAAGTAAGGAAATTTTACCATATGCAGCAACATAGATTAACCTGATGACATTATGCTAAGGAAATGAGCCGGTCACAGAGGGACAAATAATGCATGATTCCCCTCCATGAGGTATTTACAACAGTGAAACTCACAGAACCAGAGAATAGAGTAGTATTGCCAGGGGCTAAGGTAGAGGCAAATAAGGAGTTATTATTTGATGAGTATGTTTCAGTTATACATGATGAATAAGTTCAAGAGATCTGTGTACAACTTGTGTCTATAGCTAATAATACTGCATTGCTTATTTTAAAATGATCCAGCTCATGTGATTTTTTTTTTAATTTGTTTTTGTGGGTGGTGGTTGTTAATGAATTTATTTGCACTTACAGAACCAAGATTAATTGTGAAATATAACGGGAATGGCATCAAAAGATCAATTATGACCTCTCTAACGCATGTACACACAATTGCTGTATTTCTAAACTAACAACTCAGTTCTTTACCTGCAGCTAGTCCCTCTTTCATCCTCCAAAATGAGACACAGCACAGCACCAGGTTTTTGGTACCCTCAACATTTCATGAGACAAAGCACAGAGGTCAGAGAAAGGTTAGAAGAACCACAGCGCAAAATGTAATTTTTAAAAAGGTGGCGAAAGGATCAATAGCAAACCCATCCTTGCCTCCAGATTAATGGCTGGACTGAAAGAAATGGCAGAGGGTCCTTAGGGAATGAAAAAAAGGAGGAAGGAGAGAAGAAAGAAGGTGATGTAGAGGTTGGCAGGTCTTATGTTCCTACCACAATTCCAAAAATAATTATTATAACTTCCTGTGGTCTTCTATCATATCACCGTTATTTTTCTGATAGATAATAGATGACTGAAATTTAAAATTAAGACAAATGAATATATTAATAATAACAAAACTTTATGCTGACTGGAGACCAAATCAGACCATGAAGAACCAGTTGCTTACTACAATATTTTTGGGGGACATAGGAGAAGGCACTGTTTACCTAATGCATTATACATTTGTGATAGAATTAGACAGTTTTTCATTCCTCATTATAGCAGTGCAACAGAGTTTGCAACCTGACACACTGAGGACTCAATTCAATCTACACAGTTTTGATAGAAACAATAAATAAGAATGTCATTAAAAAGGCATCAGTTCTCTGATTTGCTACAGGCCATATAGTTCTCTATTATGTTTCATTCAGTTCATTCATACATTAACTTTACTGCTTCTTCCTTATATGGGAGACTGAGAATCAGAATAAGGCAGAAACACTCACATGCAATATATATGCCTACATCTAATACCAAAGGCTACTGTGGAAATCCTGAATTTTCACGATAAAATTCAGCTTTATTATCACTGATTCTGTTTTCCTAGCATCTCTGCAACTGGGATCACCATATAATCCTCCTGAAAATTCATCCATCCAGCTGACAGATCAATATGCACATTATGCAGATAATACCATTAATGAACCAAAGGCCACATAATGTGCTTTAATATGACACTATAAATCTAGACTCAAAAACCAGAGGTTTCTTCATGACCTCATGTGGGTAATCTATACCTAAAATGGAAGAATTTCTACTGCTCATGTTGAAAGGATCTATAAAAAATTGTTCACAATTGTAATTATGATTAGTCATTATGAATTTATTTTCTGTAATTCTAAATATGTTCATGTTTAGTAGGTTTAGGAAGAAATAAAAGTTTAAAAATTACAGTAATTATCACTCACATTAGCTTAACTAGAGCTGAGTTTGAAGGATCTGATTGAATTAGAATGGAAGCTCTTAAATCAGAATACCATGAATATGTTTGAAATGAATAGGTATTCATAAATCTTATTTTGTTTCTTCAGAAGCCTTATAAAACTGGTAAGTTGCTCTCATGGGGTTTTGGTAAATATTTGGCTGAAAATTACCTATTGAGCAAGATTACAGAGAGAAAGGTATAGTAGTTTTACATTTTAGTGCAATGAAAACAGGCCCTTTGAAACCTTGAGTTGTGGCCTGTTCAGCACATGTAACATCTACTCAACATAAATCCTTCCTAGTAAGTAATGACTCATTATAAAATTAGAAAAGTCACATTAAGTGAGAGATACAGTAAAGAGGAGTTGGACTTCACATATTGTAGGTAGTTTCACAGTTGAGATATGGAAAATTTTCAAGAACCCAAAAGTATTCTCACATCCCTTTGTTCCTCCAATTCTTGCCCAAGTAACCACTGACGTCGCCATAGACTGGCATCCACTTTTATTCCTATTTTTTTCTGACACAAAATGCTCTGTTTTTTCTGACTTCCTTCACTAAGCAAAATGATTTTAAATTCAGTCATGTCAGTGTATGCATGAGTAGTTCATTCCTTTTTTATCACTACTATCCCATCGATATGATTGTAATTTGTTTAAACTTTCAACATTTGACAGGTACTCAAGTTGTTTTTAACTCTTTACTATTATGAATAAAGCCACTGTGAATATTTGTATGCATCTTTTTTTGTGGACATATGTTTTTATTTCTCTTGGCTAAATACCTAGGTAAGCAAATGTTGGGTTATATGGTAGATGCACATTTAACATTTTAAGAAACTGCTGAAGAATTTTGCAAAGTTATACTTTTAAACATTGTATAAATAATAAATAGTATAAAATGTTACACTATTTAACATTCCACCAGGAATTTAGGAGAATTTTAGTTGTCTCACATCCTTGCCAATGCATGGTTATGTCAGGCAGTTAATTTTAGAGTTAATTTTAGCCATGTAATGTGTATTAAGTGTCATCTCATGTAGTTTTAATTTTCAATTTCTTAATGAAAAACTGGCCATATGCTATATATGTATATATTTATTTATGGTTTCTTTTTTACCTAATTAAAGAATAAAAATGATTTTGTGGAAAAGTAATGTGCAAAAAAAAAAAAAAAACCAACAGCGTATTTGTATTGCCCTTTGTTTAGATAAACTACTTGTTTCCTACTTAACATTTATTATTATAAATGTTATTATAATATACATATTATTAATGTATTACAAATTTACTGATAAAGATTTAAGTATATAAACTCAATCCTTCCACATTAGAATATGTAAAAGTAATACCTTCCATGATTCAATGTTCATTCACATTGAGATGATGTCTAATATGGCCATTTATGAGAAAGCAGGATGTTATTTATATTTTACATAACTTGTTATAACCAATGGTAATTTTCTCCTTCCAGTGAAACGCTATATTCCAAAATACATGTAGCCGTACATTGAAGTGGAGGTATGACATTAGAGATAAGGAAGAATTTACCTCAAGCAAAAATAACACAGATCTCAAAAACTATTTTTCAATGTCCCTAAATAACACTAAAATATTTCAATATAAAGCTCTTCCCCGGGGCCCCTGGGTGGCTCAGTGGGTTAAAGCCTCTGCCTTCGGCTCAGGTCATGATCCCAGGGTTCTGGGATCGAGCCCTGTATCAGGTTCTCTGCTCAGCAGGGAGCCTGCTTCCTCCTCTCTCTCTCTCTGCCTGCCTTTCTGCCTACTTGTAATCTCTGTCTGTCAAATAAATAAATAAAATCTTTAAAAAAAAAAAAGCTCTTCCCCAAGTTAAAAAAAATAATAACTTATAAATAATACTGTAATATTATTTTTAACACTTATAGGATGTTTTTTGGTCAATGGGAAAAAATAAAATATCAGAATTTCTTTAAAATTATGACATATGGTGAATCTGATAGAACAGTTAAAATAGTAATATTATATCATTAAATAAATATAAATATAAAATGAGGGTGCCTGGTGGCTTAGTTGGTTAAGCATTTACCTTTAGCTCAGGTCATGATCTCAGGGTCCTGGCATGGGGCCCAGCATCATGCTCCCTGCTCAGTGAAGAGCCTGCTTCTTATTCTCCCTCTGCCTCTCCCCCTACTTGTGTTCTCTTTCTCACTTGCTCTATCTCAAATAAATAAATAAAATATTTTAAAAACACATATAAATATAAAATCCTAATAAAGGAATTAGAAACATTTCAAAAATATATGAGGAAAATTAATATCAACACAAAGGCAGCAGAAAGAATGTATAAGCAAAAATTAATCAATTTAGGATGTAGAATGTAATGAACAAAAGTACATTTTAATAGCTAGTTTCTTGCAACATCAAACAAAGCACCAAGTATTACATAATCTAATTCAAATTAAAGAAGATACAGTTGCATGAAATTTTTTAAAAGTTTACATACCTCTTTAAAAAAAACAATAAAATGCAACTGGATTTTAACTATTTTTGGAAAATTAAAGAAATGTAACTCACTATATTGACCTCAGAAAAGAAACGTTCTAAAAAACTACTTATGATTTGTTCACTATATAAAGAGCTTCCACAAAACACTTTCTTCCAGATTATTTCGCACAAGATTCATATTAAATCTTTAAAGATATGATGGAGTTACCAAGGTGGTGCAGTCGGTTGAGCACCCAAATTTTTGAATTTGGCACAAGTCATTCTCCCTGATGTGGGATCAAGCTCTTGTATCAGTCTCAGCTCTCTGTGCAGAATCTGCTTAAGATTTTCTCTCCCTTTCCCTCCTCAACTCCCCCTTGCCCCAATGCATGCTTGTGCATGCGCTCTTCTCTCTCAAATAAATAAATAAATCTTTTAAAAAAAGATATGATGATTTCAGTGCAACACTTAAATTATTTCAGAGTATAAAGGAAACTTACAAAATTATTTCATGAAGCACATTAAATATGGATTTCTAAAACCTAAAAATATTGTCACCAAATCCATATTACTAATCAATTTTACATATAAATAATGTTTCAAAAATTTTATTATAGATGTTAGACATACATGTGTAATATATGAAAGTCCATCTAAATTTTTAATAATATTGGTAGAGGTAAGTGTAAGAATCATTATTAAATTAAGAGTTAAAATGAGGGCACTTGAGAAAATTCAATATCCATCATACATTTTGAAAAATTCCTTGGAAATGAACTGCTAGATATCTTCTTAAAATAAATGTAAGAATGTGCATGTGTGCACTTCATCACAGAAGGCAGTATCTTATTAAATAATTAATTTAATGACATTACAAGCATATTAAAATCTTGCAATATTTGGGTAGAATTATTAGCCAATGGAAAGTTACATAGTAAGTGATTATTATAAAATAGACAAAAGAGATAAGAATATTCCTATTGTAGAGGCCACATATTGTTTTACAAACTAAAATAATCAATAAAAAATAAAAACAATAAACCAATTTTGAAAAATTATACGGTACAGAATCAACATTTAAAATTAAGTTGCCCTGGGGGGAGGAGTCGAGATGGCGGAGAAGTAGCAAGCTGAGACTGCTTCAGCTAGCCGGAGAT
>NC_081568.1:16270734-16365324 GCF_022355385.1 Mustela nigripes | reverse complement strand
GAAATAAGTCAAGCAGAGAAAGACAACTATCATATGATCTCCCTGATATGAGGAAGTGGTGATTCAACATGGGGGCTTAAGTGGGTAGGAGAAGTATCAATGAAACAAGATGGGAATGGGAGGGAGACAAACCATAAGTGACTCTTAATCTCACAAAACAAACTGAAGGTTGCTGGGGGGAGGGAGTTTGGGAGAAGGGGGGTGGGGTTATGGACATTGAGGAGGGTATGTGATTTGGTGAGTGCTGTGAAGTGTGTAAACCTGGCGATTCACAGACCTGTACTACTGGGGATAAAAAAATATGTTTATAAAAAAATTTAAAAAATGAGTCATATCTTATTCCTTTTTGTCCATCATACCTCCACACTTACCCTCGAATGAAATATAGAGTCAACTTAATGTAGATTATTTTTCAATGTTTATTTTTGTAAATTTACTGAATACTTTGCTATTACAGTAAGAGCATTTAATATGATATCTAACCTTCTAACAAATTTTTAATTCTACAAAATGTGGGGCGCCTGGGTGGCTCAGTGGGTTAAAGCCTCTGCCTTCGGCTCAGGTCTTAGGGTCCTGGGATCGAGCCCCGCATCGGGCTCTCTGCTCAGCAGGAAGCTTGCTTCCTTCTCTCTCTCTGCCTGCCTCTCTACCTACTTGTGATCTCTCTCTCTGTCAAATAAATAAATAAAATATTAAAAAAAATTCTACAAAATGGTATTGTTAAATATAGCCCTGATTTTGTATAACAGATCTCTAGGATTTATTCATCGTGCACAACTGAAACTTTATATTTGTTGAAGAACAACTCATTTCCCTCTCCTCTCAAGCCTTGTCAACCACCATTCCACTCTTTGCATATAAGTTTGACTATTTTAAACATCTCATATAAGTGTAATCATACTATATTTGCCCTTGTGTGACTGGTTTATCTCATTAAGCATAGTGTCCTCAAGGTCTATTCATGTTGATAAAACTCTAGGTTTATTAATATTGCAGGGTTTCTTTATTTCTTATGACTCAATAATATTTTAATGTATGTATCTCCTACATTTCCTTTTTCCATTCATCTGTCCATGGACACTTGGGTTTTTTCCATGTCTTGGCTATTGTGAATAATCCTGCAGTAAACATAGGAGTGCAGATGACTCAAGACTCTGGTTTCAGTTAGTTTGAATACTAGGAAGTGGGATTGTTAAATCATACTGTAGTTCTATTTTTATTTTTTGAGAAAAATTCATACTGTTTTCTTTAGTGGCTGTACTATTTTACATTCCTTTCAACAATATACAACGATTTTAAGTTTTCTTTATTCTCTCTGCACATTTTTTTTTTTTTTTTGGTAGTGGTCGTCCTAACAAGTATAATGTGGTATCTCACTGTGGTTTCAATCTGCATTCACTGATGATTAGTAATTCTGAGCATTTTTTAATCTGTTGGCAATTTAGATGTTTTCTTGGAAAAATATCTAGTCCATTGCTCATTTTTAAATCATATTATTTTAGATAAATAGTTATATAATAATACATATTTGTTTTTATATATTTATATATTATATATAGATATGTGATATATATTGATAATAAAATTATATATATATGTGTGTGTGTGTGTATTTATATATATGTATATACGCTTTGAGTTGTACGAGTTCCTTATGTATTTTGAATGTTAACCTGTTATCAAATATATACTGTGCAAATATATTCTCCTGTTTTGTAGGTTGTCTATTGACTGTTCATTTTTCTCTTTGTTGTACAGAAGCTTTGTACAACAAAGAGAGTTAGTTTGATATCATCCTAGTTGTTTATTTTTCTTTGCTTGCCTGCCATTACTTAACATGTTTTTAACATGTATACATTTCGTTTCACCTATATACTATATTGCAAGATCTGTGTTTTTAGAGTAAAAATAACTTGCTTCTTTTTCATTTTACAAGATGAACTTCACCTTAGACAATTTCACAGTTTCAAATAAATCCTAAAACAGAGATATGAAGAGTAGTGTTTACAATACTCTTTATTTTATAACTAATCATCTATGTCTTACTTACCTCCAATATGTACACTGGCATACCAGGCACCATTTTTTTTTTTTTTAATAGGGCATGGTAGGGTGACTTAGTAATACATTCAATAGTACTTATCATGCTTCAGATACTCTTGTCAAATTGTAAGCATCTTACACTGAAACAGAAACAATGTCATCTCTGTCATTAAAGTACTTCTTTTCTACACTTGTTGAGCAGTAAGATACATAATAAATACTGATATCCAGTTTTCACCAGAAACTCCCATTGGATAAATTTAGTTGTCATGCTATCCTTAAAACATACTTGAAATAATGTAGTGGAATAGTGACAGCGCAGATATGGTTCCAATTCACAATTTCATTGTGTGATCCAGAGCTATCATTGCTGCCACCGGACTTTGTATGGAACCCCAGAAGTCATTCTGTAAAGGATTCAATTATCTCTGCATTATGTGGTCCCAAATAATTAATGTGCCTCCTAACCAAAGAATTTTGATCTTTTTCCATGAAAAAATTAGATGCTCTTGGCAGGGTATGCTGCCTGCAATGTGCTTTGTATATATTTATATATTTGTGTGTGTGTGTATATATATATATATATATATATATATATATATATATATATAATATCTATATCATTATCTATCTTTATATCTCTCTCTATATAGAGAGATATATATATTAGTTTATGGCTAACATCCACGTTACCAGGCAAGACATCTAGCCAATACTTTCAAGTGAAAAATTCCCTAATCAGCTTCATGTAATGAAGCCAACATTTTCACAACTTTTCTGGAATAAAAATGTGTTTGCTCCATGAAAATAACCCTTTTAGGAAAACTCTGACTACTGATGATATGTTAATATCTTAAATACATCAGACAGTTTTCCTCTTGATCATAGTCCTGAATATCCAGTTTGAGACCAAGTGTTCATCTCTATTATCTTCACTTAGTCATGGAAGTTAATAATTTTGATAAATGGATTAAGTGATTTTTGAATCATTATTTTCAGTGTATTAACACCAACATAAAATTCTGTAATTTTTTCTAACTTTTGGTAGAAGCTAACAATGCCACATTATAAGAAAATGTATTGTCCTTCTAACATCTCTGGAGATTGGTTGCATTGTTGTTTTGATTACTCAATGATGACATGGCACTATCACCTCTAATCATTCTTTTAAAGCATTCTTCAAAAAAAAAAGTAGTTTATCTTCACTTTAATGTATATAATTGTAAGAAAAGGCAGAGTATTAAGTTGACCACCTTTAAAGCTTTGCCTTGAAAACAATTTTTCACTCCTGTACCCTGGGGATAAAAATATATGTTTATAAAAAATAAAAAATTATATTAAAAAAAACAATTTTTCAATGGATAATAAATATTCTACAGCTGATTTTTCCTCATGACTAGCACTATAAGCTATAAGTATACTTTATACTAAGCACTATAAAAGTGGAGTGATTATTATTATTTTCAACTAAACATTATTCATCACTTGGGACTCTGGCAGGTCATTATCTTCTTTGAGATCTAAGTATTTCATGTATTTTTTAAATAAAATAGAATACCATTGCCTGGTAAAAACTAAAGGGAGGGTAAGTGAGGATAATAGATATAGAACAGTATTTTCCACAAGCATAAAATGTAGGACTGGCTAAAAGCCTTGGGTGTTTCTCCTCCAGGCTAAAGAAAAGTGAAAGTGATTATAACCTGAAGGACTACTTCGGATGTTATATAATTAAGACTACGACATTTTTTTTTTTCCCTGTAAAGAGGCTTGGAGTTAGTATAAATGTTAAAGTTAAAATACACAGATAGTTGTGGAAATTTGTAATTCTTTTTTTTAAAGATAGTATTTATTTATTTATTTATTTGAGAGCGAAAGGGAGCACAAGAAGGGGGAGCAGCAGGTAGAGGGAGAAGCAGGCTCTTGGAGGAGCAGAGAATCTAATGTGGGGCTCCATCCCATGAGCCATGGGATCATGACCTGAGCCCAAGGGAGATGCTTAACCAACTGAGCCACCCAGGCACTTCTGAAAATTTGTCATTTTTTAAAAGATTTATTTTATTTTATTGGAGAGAGGAAGAGAGAGAGAGAGAGCATGAGAAGGGAGAGGTCAGAGGGAGAAACACTCCCCACTGAGCAGGAGACCCAATGTGCAACTCGATCCCCAGACTCCAGGATTATGACCTGAGCCAAAGGCAGTTGATTAACCAACAAATCCACCCAGGTGCCTGAAAATTTTTAATTCTTAAGATTAGTGAATAATGGGGTGCCTCGGTGGCTCAGTGGGTTAAGCCTCTGTCTTCAGCTCAGGTCATGATCTCAGGGTCCTGGGATTGAGTCCCACATCGAGTTTTCTGCTCAGTAGGGAGCCTGCTTCCTCTTCTCTGCCTGCCTCTCTGCCTACTTGTGATCTCTCTCCTCTGTCAAATAATAAACAAAATCTTAAAAAAAAAAAAAAAGACTAGCAAATAATATCACTCCCCAGGTTAGCAAAATCTGTTTATAGATTATATAGTTTAAAAGTATTAAACACTAGGCTTCTACATTTTTACCTCAGCACTATAAAAATATATAAAATGAGGTATTGATTTCAAGTGCAATATTTTATGTTTATTTGGATCTACTTGTTGATTTTTGGATTTTACTTTGGATTTTATCTTTGGATTTCCTGAAGTTTATCTCATGTTACTTGCTTGCCCAAGAATAGCCTTTTTAATGTTCATCTTTCAAGTTTACTTGAAACTTTGAAATTTATCTCATGTTGCTCTACTTGCCCAAGAATAGCCAGTTGGTAATGTTTGTAACTATAGTTATTCACCATTCATTAAATTTTTATATGTTTTTTCTTTATGCAAACTAAAATTTTGCATAAATAAAAAAGTGTGCAAAAGGTAAGAATACTTACCATTCCCATTGATGAGTCTGATAACCACCATTTTCTCTAGTAGTAATAAAGATGATGAGTATCCAAAATCTATAAAGAACTTATCAAACTCAACACTCAAAGAACAAGTACTCCAATCAAGAATTGGGCAGAAGACATGAGCAGATATTTTTGCGAAGAAGACATCCAAATGGTTAATAGAAACATGAAAAAGTACTCAACATCACTTGGCATCAGGGAAATAAATATCAAAAACCACAGTGAGATACCACCTCACACCAGTCAGAATGGCTAAAATTAACAAGTCAGGAAACATCAGATGTTGGTGAGGATGAAGAGAAAGGGGAACCCTTCTACACTGTTGGTTGGAATGCAAGCTGGTACAGCCACTTTGGAAAACAGTGTAAAGGTTCCTCAAAAAATTGAAAATAGAGCTACCCTATGACCCAGCAATTGTACTACTGGGTATTTACCCCAAAAATACAGATGTAGTGATCCAAAAGGGCATGTGCACCCCAGTGTTTATAGCAGCAATGTCCAAAATAGCCATTTATGGAAAGAGCCTAGATGTCCTTCAAGTGATGAATGGATAAAGAATATGTGGTATGCATATATATAATGGAATATTATGCAGCTATAAAAATGTAATGAAATCTTGCCATTTACAATGACATGGATGAAACTAGAGGGTATTATGATTATCATATAATCTCCCTGATTGAGGAATTTGAGAAACCAACTGAGCATTGCTGGAGTGGAGGGAGGTGGGAAGGATGGGGTGGCTGGAAGGTGAGGAGGTTATGTCCTATGGTGAGTCTGTGAATTGCATAAGAATGATGAATCACAGAGCTGTACCCCTGAAGCAAATAATACATTATATGTTAATTTAAAAATAAAGAGGATGAATCACATTTGAAGAAATACTCAATGAGAATGGTTATTTAAAGAAATCTCAATACAGTTGTATGTTTTAAAATAACTATGTATTTTCTTTTTCTAATGCACCTCTATGTTTACCATAGCATTAATATAATAGCTAAGGTATGGAAGACATCCAAGGGTTCAGTATCTAAGTATTGTAAACACTGACAGACATTCATTCGTATTAGGAATTTTTAAAAAGTCTTGCAATCTGAAACTCCAGAAACAGGCAGGCATGACAGGGAACTGTAGATCAAATATACTACTTCAATGTTTCAGTGACATCCCCCTTATAAGAGAAGTGAAAGAAAATGATAGACTTCTGCTTATTAGCTGATCCTTGAGACTTCCAAGATATTAAAAGAAACTTGGCTTCAAGGATATGGTTGCAGTCTAATTATGCATTTTCATGGACTATGCATCATTGTTTTATGATAGTCTCCTCCATCTCATATTTTAATGCACAAAATTAAATGGGATGGTTGTTAAAAATGTGAAATCTGGAACATCACTAGCAGAGTTTATAACTCAGTAGATCTAGGATAGGAATATGGAATTTGGCCTCTTTAATTCGTCTTTCTACTAAAAACCATTTCAGTCAACTTGTTGTTTTGTATTCTTGGTCAACTGCTGCATCAAAGCTATGGAAGATTACCTGAAGTCTTTCAAGTTTATCTCATGTTACTCCTACTTCTCATGTATCATTTAATATGACACTAATTACCGCCCCCCCTATCCCATATATCCACTCCTCACCAACAGAAGCTATGTAAGAAGGAAAGGTTTTTTTGTTTGCTTGTTTGTTTGTTTTATATTAGAGGGTATATGTTTGCTGCTGTGTTTTAAGACACCAGATAATCAAGTCAGCATATGCTATTTCATAGGGAACAAGTGATACAAGAATGAATCTAGATAGAACCTCATTTATAAAATGGGTAAAATTCCACTGGGATTTGGAAATAACCTTTTTCAATTCTTTAAAAGATAAAAATAGGAAGTAATACCTGGACCATATCACCTTCAGTTCTGGCTAAGAACTAGGCACCAATTGAGGGCAGATATTTTGAGATCACAGGGGACCAGTGTTAGAATACAGATTGAAGCAAAAGTGATAACCACCATAACTACAGTTTTTCAATTGCATAAACTAATAAATTCTCTTACTGTTTGTCATTTTGAATTGTACTTTCTATTATATGTGGTTAAAGCCATATTATCTGATTGACTATCCAGAGGATTCTACGTACTATAATCTGTGATAATTTTAACAAGTCCAGTCTTTATATTTAGGATATTGTATAATATATACATGCTGAACGGCTAATAGGTGCCTCAAAAACAGTATGTCCAAAGCCATGCTTCATTCCTAAAGTCTACTCTTCCTTACATATCTTCATGATAACAAATGAATCCACTGACGAATTAAAGCCAGACATTTGTAAGTCATTTTCAATACACTTGGATTTTATTATCTATACCCCATGGCATTCAAGTAAATGTTTAGCAACTAGTTCTACAGATAAAGGAAGGTTTTGATTTGAATCTTTTTTTTTTCAAATTTGTATGATGTAAAAAATACTCCCACAGTGGCTGATTTCAATCTACCAACATTGTCAATTTTCTTTTTTGTCAACGGCAACCAAAACACTTAAAGATAGTGCAGGGATTCTCAGAAGGTGATCCCTGAATCAACAATATCAGAATCTTCTGTGAACTCATAAATACAAATTTTTCATCCTGACCTGACTTACTGAAAAAACAAAAAACCAAACCAAACCAAACCGGAACAAACAAACAAATAAAAAATACCCTCTCTGGTTGGTATCTGGTAACCTGTGCTTTTAGAAAGCTTTTTTCTTTTCCTTTTTTTTTTTTTTTTGCCTTTTTTTTTGTAATTAACATATAATGTATTATTAGCCCCAGGGGTACAGGTCTGTGAATCGCCAGGTTTACACACTTCAGAGCACCTCACCCTCTCCAATGTCCTAGGAAGTTCTTCTGATGATTTTTCTTTGTGATCCCCTTACTCACTGAAAGATTTAATTGTTACAGTAGTATATATCAGTAAGAGTTTTCCAGAGAAACAGATCCAGTAAAGAGTGTGTGTGTGTGTGTGTGTGTGTCTGTGTGTGTCTGTGTGAGAGAGATTTTTAGATTTTAGATTTTATGGTTATCTGAGAGAGAGTGTGTGCACATGAAGAGGAGAAGGGGCAGAGAGCAAGAGAGAGAATCTCAAGTAGACTCTGCACTGAGCATGGAGCCTGATGGTGCTGGCTTGATCTCGTGGCCCTATGATTATGACCTGAGCCTAAATCAGTCAGATGCTTAACTGAGCCACCTGGGTGCCCCAAGACAGATCTATTTTAATGAACTGGCTCATACAATTGTGGGAGTTGTCAAGTCTTAAGCAGGTAGAGCAGGCCAGCAGGCTGGATTCTTAGGAAGGATTGTGATACAGTCTTGAAGCTGAATTTCTTTTTCCTGGGAAAATTCAGCAGATGCTTATGAGACTTCAACCAATTGCATGAAGCCCACTCATCTACAAAGAGTAATCTCTTACTTAAAGTCAACTGACTGGAGATATTGACCTTATCTATGAAATACCTTCATATCAACATGTGGATTTGGTTTTGTTTCAATAACTATGTCCTATAGCCTAGACAAGTTGACAACTAAGATTAACCATCACAACCAGCCAACGTTAAGTAGAATCATTCTACTCCTGTGCTCCTCACAAGGTATATATGTATGTACTTTTGTTCCTAGAATGTGTTAAGCTCTTTTGTGTGTTAAGATGTTATATATGGTTCACTTGCAATAGTTTCCTTCTTAATTCTTTACCTAATTCCCATTCAACTCCTATTTCTTCTTAAGTGTTATTTGCTCGGAGCAGTTTTCCTAACTCTCCACTTAATTAGACACTTCATTTTATTTTTATTAAGAATAGTTTAATTATGTAGTTATATATATGTTTATGTATTTAATGTTTAATTTTATAACTACTCTGGAGGCTGAGTGAGAGCAGGAAACACATCTCTTTATATGGCTTACATTTATTATCACCTTTAATTGTTATACTTAATGGGGAGATATCACCCTTTTTTTATTTGAGTGAGGAGACTAGGTCTTCTGGGATTACATAGCACAATTAGCTGAGGTGCTTTCTGTGGGCACTGGGAATACACAGTGGGTAGTGGAAGAAATGCCAGCTATCACCACATGACCAGTTACAGAAATGAAGACTGTAATAGCCAAGAGTATTTCTTACTTATTTTATTGTTAATATATTTGTGTGTATATATTAAGCAAATACCTTACCTTTGTTTTCTTTCCTCTCTTTTCCCACCATCATGTAACATATGATGTCTTGACTTTATATGATAATATTTAGGTACTGTTAGTATCATTTCAGCTGTGTACAGGATAACTATAACCTTGTGATAGCTATAGCATGTTAGTGAAATATGACAATGTATAACATTATTGTCTTTATTTGGAGTTTAAATATGGTTGAGGGAGATGCATATGGATAACAACGAGACAAGGGATGGACTCAATGGTGGTTAATTTTATGTGACAAGTTGGCAGGGCCATGATGCCCAGATATTTGGTCAATCATCATTCTGGATTTTTTTTTTTAAAGATTTATTTATTTGAGAGAGAAAAAGAGAGAGTATACAAACAGAGGGAGGGGCAGAAGGAGAGGGACAGAATGTCAAGCAGAGTTCCAACTCCTGCTGAGCACAGAGGCTGAAGGCAGGGCTGGATCTCACTACCCTGAGATCATGACCCAAGCCAAGATCAAGAGTGGGCCACTTATCTGACTGAGCCACCCAGCACCTTAATTCTGGATGTTTCTTGAAACTATTTTTGAATGTGATTAACATTTAAACTAATGAACTCAAGTAAAGTAGACTGTCCTCCATAATATGGGTAGGCCTCATCCAATCAGTTGAGTGCCTGAACAGAACAAAAATACCTCTACCTATTCCTATGAAGGAATTCTGTACCAGGTGGCCTTCAGATAAGAAGTGCAACGTCAGCTCTAGGTCTCTGGCCTGTTAGCTGTCTTGAAAATTTTGAACGCTCCAGGATCCAAAATCGTATGTTTCAAACACTCAGAATAAATTTCATAATATTTTCTATTTCTCGGGAGACCATGACTAATACAAATTTTGTAATGCAGAGTTTTGTAAAATGCCTGAAATGACATATATGATCAGATGTGTAAATAACTAGGAAGGTGGGAGTAGTTTCTTCATTTACTCAAAGTGGTTTGTGATCTAATGAAGTCTAAGAACCTCAGCTAGGATATCTCTCTATTTAACAATCTATTATGTCAATAACTCTTGAAGGCAAGTTGCTATGTGCTTAACTGATCCAGAATTTATAATCTCCAGTGTGTGATTTATTTAACTGAAACTTTGGTTATTTTTTTTTAAATTGAAACCTTTGGCTTCTTAATTTGTAAGACCAGTATAAAGTCTTTCTTCATTGTGGTTTTAAAAGTACATGAGGCCTGCCCCTCATTCAGTTGCAGAACACTTTTGACCTCAATTTCCTGAGGGGAAACACTTGGAAAAGAAATGATTCACCTACTCACATAGCTATGTTGACTTTTCAAGTATGAAAAATATTTTTAATGTATGGGACATGTGAAAGCCATAATCATGGAAAAAAATCTCTAAATCTGCAAAATGAGTATGTAGGTGCATAGAACCCACATTAAAGTAAAATTAATAATATTTATCTGTGAAAGGTAAGCATGCTGGTGAATCACCAATATTTTCTCTCTCTCTCTCTCTCTTTTTTTTTTCTTTTGGTTCCAAAAATTCAGAACACAAACTTCGTAGGCATCCATTAAAGATAAAAAGAAAGGAAGAAATGAAAGAAGAGAAACATGTAAATTTGCACATATCTACTATAGCTATTTTTCATATATAGTACCTATAATAACTATGAAAATTAGCTATAGCATCCCAAAAAGGCTCAGATCTCTATCAATCTGATAGCTAGAAAATGGTTCTTCTATCAAGTCCACAGAGTTCTTTCAGAATATTTCCCAAGGCAATAGCTCAAGGGTACTGCAGACTAAGCCCTATGCATTAGGTTCTTTAAGTCCCACTTTATCACGCTCCCTCTTGTATTGAAGCACTTCACTCCCACCACATGCTAAAAATAAATTGTAATCTGTGATCTAGTAGAAACAAGCATGTGTGGTTAGACTGTTCCATGGAGACAATTTAAAGTTGACAGACAGACATATTATTACCCCTTCTCATGATGAGATTTGTATAAATTTTCCTCTCATATTTTCTTTTTTTGAAAAACTTCTGAAGTATAAGTGTGTCCTTGCTCTTTTCATATGGGAAATAATGCATCTATGCAGAAAATAACATCTCCTTCTTGCCTATTCAAACCACAAATTAAAGGAATAGTCCCATATTTTGTTTCATGTGTTATAAATAAACCATTTATAACAAGCTCATTTTTCCTTTTTTTATAGAAATAATTCAAATGAAAACACAAATTTACAAGTATCTTCATTTCCCTTGTTCATTTTGACAAGCCATTATTCAACTGCACTTGTAATTTCTTTTCCTTTGTCTGTCACATGGAATCCAAAAAAAGGGAGGTTGGCTTTAATATGATATTGTTGAGTTTTTCCTCGGCTATAGTCTTTCATAATCAATCAAAGGTTCATATTTCTTCCAGAGTCAAAAGACAAAATTTCTATTAAGTTAAAAGAAGCCAACTACAGTATTACAAAAATTAACCTGATAATTTATCAAAGTTTTTCAAACCTTTGCACCCATGCATAGGCTTTCTGCTTGTTCAGTATAAACACAACTTCAATCAGAATACACTTGAATACACTTATTGGTCTTGGGCCAATTAAAAATGTCTATTATGTATTTCTTTATTGAGTTATTTTATTCTCTCTGTATATATTTAAGTGGGAGTTAAACCCAATTAATATGTGCGTTACTCTTCATAACAAAAATATTATAGTTGAAAATGTGTCTTTCTGTTCTTCACCTTACTCTTGTTCATGAACATTTCCTGGAGATTCTAAATAATGATCACATTTCTCAGAATAAACTTGATGATTTTTGTTTGATTGAGAGACAATTTTCATGGATCTCTGGTTTATTTGGATAGCAACATGATTATGATAAAAATGTTGATTCTGGAAACATTTCAAAGGGAGGGCTTTTTCACTATTTACATTTCTGAAATGTAGTCATAATGCAAAAAAAATTTGCAGTGGAAATTAACAGATACAAAAGAAACACACACAAAAAGTTTAAATTAGTAGATGTAGTATATAAATCTAATTAAAGGAAATAACTGAATTATCAGCTTTCGATCAAAGTGAGTGAATATCGGACAATATAGGTAAGATCTTAGGGATGCGGGAGTGGCTCAGTAGATTAAGCATCTGTCTCTGATTCAGGTCATGGTCTCAGGTACCAGATCAAGTCCAGCATCAGGCTCCTTGCTTGGTGGGGAGCCTGCTTCTCCCTCTGCCTGCTTCTTCCTCTGCTTGCCACTACCCCAGCTTGTGTTCTCTCTTTTTCTCTCTCTGACAAATAAATAAATAAAATATTTTTTAAAAAAAAGCAAAGAGCTTAATGATTTTCTTGTTTAATGGTCAGAATTTCCTTAAAGTGATGATAATAATTTTGATATGATTTATTATGAACTATACTTATATTTCTATATTACTCTCAATTTTCACTTCTCTCAAATTTAAATCTAACAATATCATAATGAAAACTTTAATAAGATACTTGCATACCCATTTTTAGAATATATCTGTTTTAAATCTCATCACATCTGAGTTATATATTCCAGACTGCAAAAAATTTTAAATACGTCTGTCTTCCTTTCTTATTTTATCTGTTTTTCTCATATGGAGTGATTTTCTTGAACCTATATTTATTTGGTGTTTTAACATGCAACATTATTTACTTGTTTGTTTTTCTTCATGTTGGGTAAAACATTTTTGAGCTTGATGGTGTATTGTAATTCTGTATACCTAGGAAATCACTGTGTCCTTCAAGAGGCATACGATTTCCATAAAAAAAGATTATTTCATATTCCTTTTTAGTTAAATTTCCCCAGAGATTTATCACCAGAGATTCATTTTATTATATTTGAAGTTCATATAAATTATATCATGCAATATGTATCTCATTTTGTTGCTCAAAAGTTTTAGGAATACTGAAAAACAGTTTTCCAAAATATTTGTACAAATTTTTACTCTCACCAGGAATGTTTAAAACAACATCTATATCTTTCATAATATCAGTATGTTCAGCCTTTTTAATTTCAATTTGATGTGTGGGGAGGGTACAGTAGAATAATACTGTGTTTGCAATTTTATTATCCTTGATGGCTAATAATATCAAATATATTTCACTGATTTGACATCTAAATATTTTGGGGTTTTGTTGTTGTTTCCTTATTTTTTACTAATGCATTTTAAATTACTTATTAGGTTAATTATATTTTTCCTATTGATTTGCATGAATAGCTTACCTATCATGGATGTACAGCATTTCAGATATAAACATTGGGAAATCTTCCACCAGTCTGTGGCTTGGCTTACACACTCATCACTTTAGTTTTGTTTTTTTGGGAAATAGGAATTCTTAAATTTAGTGTGGTTTAATTTATCTTTTAAAAAAGTAGTGACATTTTAACAGTTTTATTTGGGTCTCATTTACATAAAATAAAATTAATCTATTTAAAATATAGAGCTTGCTTTGTCTTTATAAAAGTTTTTATTTAAATCCAGTTAGTTAGCAGAGTAATATTTATAGCTTTTGAGTCTTCGCCAGTTAGCCATATAACTCAGATCACTATGAGGATCAGTATCACTCACAATCACTCCACAATGTTTCCTCATACTCCATGGCAGCCAATTCATTACAAACACCTACAGTCTAGGCAAACATGCATTTGTTTTCTATTGATGAAGCTGTATTTTGTTTAGAAAGCAAACAAAATTTTGTTTGGGTGGTATTTATGAATAATTCTATCAAAATACATTCATCAGAAGTTTTCTGTGTCACATAATTTTATTTTTTCTGGAAGGATGTCAAAAAGTTGCAGGGATTTTCTAATCATATTATAATGTATACTCAGCTTTATAAAAAACTTCCAAAGTCATTTCCAGAGTGCTTGTACCAATTTGCATTCTCAGGAAAAATGCACAAAATTTCCCACATCCTTGCCATTAGTTTTAATTTTAACCATTATTCTAAGGTGCGGTGGTTATCGCAATGAAGTTTTATTTTCAATTTCCTGGAATACTAATGATCTTATATATATATATATGGATATATATAGAGAGATCCAGATAGATATAGATATAGATAGGTATATATATATATATATATAGAGAGAGAGAGAGAGAGAGAGAGATGATAGGTAGAGATAGAGATAAATATAGAACAGAACAAGATTAGGACCAAAGGAATTATTTGGCATTAACTTTTTATATTTCAATAAAAGTGTTTATTTTGAATTAAAAAGTAAAAAAGAGTGGACAATTATTTTAATCTCCTGAATTGTTCAAAAACTGCATTTGACTGTACATCCCATACTAGAAAGTTTTTTCTAAGATAACATGCTTCTGAGATAACGTATTTCTTAGATAACATTCAGTTTGTCATGAGGTATAATTATTTTTGCATACTGTTAGATTTGATGTGCTCAGATAGTGGTAAGGACTTTTGTAACTATGTTTGTAAGTGGTATTGCATAACAGTTTCCTTTTCCAGTAATATATTTCTTGGGTTTTGATATCAATGTAACATCTACTGTATAAAATATAGTGGGGGATGCTTCTACTTTCTCTGTCCTCTGACATAGTTTGTGTAGATTTGGTATTATTTATTCTTTAAAGTTTGATAGAATTCACCAGTGAAAACCTGGAAGGCCTAGAGATTTTATCGTGAGAAGGTATATAATTATTAATTTATTTAATTGATCTGGGGCAATACACGTTTTCTATTTCTTCTTCTTCTTTTTTTTTTTAAGATTTTATTTATTTATTTGACAGACAGAGATCACAAGTAGTCAGAGAGGCAGACAGAGAGAGAGAAGAGGAAGCAGGCTCCCCGAGAGCCTGATGCAGGGCTCCATCCTAGGACCCTGAGATCATGACCCCAGCCGAAGGCAGAGGCTTTAACCCACTGAACCACCCAGGCGCCCCTCTATTTCTTCTTGAGCCCATTATAGCACACTGTCACTTTCACTGTCTTTTGTGACTTGCATAGGGGATTCCACCCCACAGAGCAGTTTGCTTCATCCAGAACATGAGAGGAATTAAGTTCGATATAACACAACCTTCAAATTTCTCTACCATTACTCTGTGCGTGTAGTGGGGACTAGTTTGGTATTTTTGTTTTCAATATTGAGGGATTTTTTTTTTCCAATTTTCTTAACCAATCCTTAGCGTTAGGCTTTCTATGTATTCCACTATCTTGGGGAATCTCTCTGTGCTCTTGTCCTTCCCAGGTGCCAACTGTGATGGCTCCTTCCTCAGCGCTTACCAGTCTGGAGATGGTGGGCAGCGTGCTTGGTCTTTGCTCTGCTGGTGCAGCCTCAGTCTTAGGTAGACTGTGTCTCTGTGTCTCAAGAGGGGAAATTTTCCCATCCTAAAGTGATGGGAAATCTCTAAGCCATCTAGGCTCAAGGATTTTTCTTTCTTCTTCCAAGACATAAGAAAGGGATTTTTTTTTTTTTTCTTTCCTTTCTTGTACCTGCAGTAAATCTTCAGTGCTGCTCTGGGAACTGCGGTGTTCACTATGTTTTTTCCCTGGGGTTTTAAATATCGTGATTTTTGGTTTTTTCTGTGGTCATTCCTTTTTCCTTTACCCTGCCAAAGTCGTTTATCTATGTGCCCCATGTGTCCTCGAAGAGTTTGTATATCCTTGGATTTCAGGCTTCTCTGTTCCCTTTCAAACTCAACCCTAATAGTTTCAAGGGAAGCCATTATATTGTAAATCACCCCAAATTTTCTTGCTGACAGAATAACTGTGATGCTTTTCCTAGCTTTCTACTTCCTAGGGGGAAGCAGGAGTCTTTATATTTTATATGTAGATCCTTATAAAGTATATAAATGATTTTTGATTTTGTTATTTGTTTTACAGCTGTCTTACCTCATATTTTAATTCTGTTGTTTCCCCTTTTCTGCCTTATTTTTATTATACAAATGTTTTAATATACCATTTTAATTCCATTGACTTTTGTCATTTTTTTGCTTTAATTTTGTTGTCAATCCAGGGATTGCAACATGCATCTTTATATTATTATAATTCAACTGATTTCAACATAGAACTACTTTTGGTAAAATATAAGAACTTTGCAGTAACATATTTCAATTAGCACTCTCTCAATGCTATTTGTTGTACATATATATTTCATGTTTGTATAAAACAAACATGGTGTTATAATTTTTGTTTGACATTATCATTTCCTTTACACAATTTAACAGGATTATATATTTATAATAGATTTTTATGTAATATGCAACTGAAAATTATATTGTGTGTATATGTAATCTACCATATATTTATCATATTTACTGTTTTTCATATATTCCTGTATATTGAATTTACCTTTCAGTATACTCTCCTTTTGGCCTCAAGCATTTTACCTATTTTTAAAGTATAGCTTGGTAATAATAAATTATGAAAATGTCAATATTTCAATTTCTCTTTCGAAAAATAAGGTTACTGAATATAGAAATCTTTAGTGGAAGTAATTTATTTTCAGCATTTTGAAGTAAAAATTTTTTGGCTTTCTTTGTTTCTGAAGACAAGTAAACTTTTAATCTGTCCTTTGTTTCCTTGTGTGTATAATGTGTCATTTTTGATTTAGTGAGATTCCTGTTTACTTGCTAACTTCTCTGTGACTCAGAACTCCATCATTTTCCTCCTCCAATTGATAACATTGCTCTTTTTTGCTATCTGAGCTGTGGATTAATAGATGAAGAGTGGCAGGGGAAGGTTAAGTGAATTATCAACTTTCAATTCTAAGTAGATGTAGTAGCACTCTTTTCACAATAAAATTTTCTCAAGTTTCTATCTACATTGGCCCTTTTTAATGTGTTTTTCAGATATTTAAAAATTTTTTTTGTCCTTTTCTGAGAGGGAAATTGCATAATATAACATATTACTATTAGTGGAGTATCCCAAACTTACAAAAGTTTTTGTAAACTTTTGGGAGTATTAGTGGAATACTCCCAAACTTATGTTTTAATTTAATTGTGCTTTTTTGGTCTCCTCAAGCATTAGATAATGATGGTAAACAAAACCTAGAAGAGTTCCTTCAAAAAATAATAGATTCCTATGAATTTGAATTATAGTCATATCAAAATTTCTGATAAATTATGTTGGAGCAATGCATTTGAGTTTATCAGGATTCTCCAGAGAAACAGAATGAACCAACTAACAAAATAAAGATATATGATGTATATTGGCTTATATGATGACAGAGATAGATTAGTCCAAATCTGCAGAGTGGGCAGGCTGACTCAAGACTCAAGAGACTCAGTGATGCAGATGGAGACTGAGGCAATCTGCTGGAATTCTCTCTTGCTCAGGAAGATGAGTCTTTTTGTTTTATTCAGGCCTTCTACTAATTGGATGAGGCCCACTGTCATTATAAAGGGCAATCTGCTTACTCAGTTTGCCAGTTTAAATGTTGATTTAATCAAAACACCCTCCAAATTAACACATTAAATTAACCATCATAGCATCCTGATATATGGAATCTATTTCATCTAAGATTTGTTATTATAATTGAGAGAGCTAAGAAGGTTAGATGCAAGAGAAGAGCTAGTTCTGTTCCAGGAAGGTTCCA
Source organism: Mustela nigripes (assembly GCF_022355385.1). Lineage (NCBI taxonomy): Eukaryota > Metazoa > Chordata > Mammalia > Carnivora > Mustelidae > Mustela > Mustela nigripes. The sequence continues at coordinate 16,347,599 of NC_081568.1, read as the reverse complement.
CTCTCCTTTGATAAAAATGGTCTCTACTCTCTTCATATAGTCCATGATCTTTAGCTTATGATTTTGTAAACTTTTGTTACTTCTGGGGGAAAGTATTACTTTAGAATTTTCAAAAGGCTCATAAAATTTTATGAGTCATATGAGTAGCATTTAGCAACTCACCCCCTCAGTGGAAGGAGGGATTAGGGTAATTAAATAGGTATGTATCATTTGCCAGTTACTTTTGAATGAAGAATTGCAAAACAGATAATTGAAACTGGAACAATTTGATGTTTAAATTAAAATGAATATAAGTCAAAATCTCCTGGATTTGAATCTCAAAAATAAAACCCCAAATTAGAACTATTCATTAATAGTTCTAATTTGGGGTTCAAATCACTTTAAAGGATAAAATAAAGGAGGAATGTCCTAATTTGGACTCAGAGAAAAAAAAAACGGAATAGGTAATAAGTCACAGTAATTCGTATTAAGTCATATGAATATAACTATAAAATCAAACAATAAGACGTTGAATCAATTTTCTGAGTTACATTTTTGAAATGTGATATTTTAAATTTTATATGCATTATCTAGTTAATTAATATCAAGATATAATAAAATATTTTAAGAATGAAAAATGTTAAATATGTTCTCAGAACATAAAAATTCAAAGTTGCAATGACAGAAAGTTTTTTTTTAGTACTTGGTGATACTTAATTAAGTTTTTATATGATAGTAATAAATTATAGTAAAGATATGACAAATAAATATTTAACTAATGTCGAGTTAACTTATTTGAAAATTATTGAAGTCAAAAATCTCAAACTCAGAAATTCTTCTAAATTTGTTTATATAGCTTTAGACTATTAAAATTATTCCTAGTCCATCAATTTTAGCCATAAATGATTTCTATCTATCAGAGAAGGATTCTTTAGAATGAATATAATAATAAACCCCCAGTTATAATGCTATGGAAAATATATATTGAATTTGTATAAATTGAAAAGATATTCTATATTAAATACAGGGTTAGGAAGAATAGTAAATTGCATTTTTAAGAATTAGCTAAGTGAATACACACACACACATTCTATACATATAATATTCTGAGATTATTTGAAATGCCCTCCCTTTTGTTCTAACATATGTAACCATATTTCATTTTGACTAATGGGATTTGAACATTTGAAACAAAATAAATTCTTTTTTCCTTTCTATCTGAAAAATTTCACACAACATTAAACACATATTGCTATAAATTACTTTTTCTGCTCCTGAATTTTGTGTCTCCAAGTATCTATGGACGTTAAACCACTTCATCTTAAATGATTCTTCCATGCACTTGCTCTATTTTCTTGGCCTAGATACCTTCAAGTGAAGCAATTTTGCATTCCATCCTTTATGTCTTTATTGGAATAGAGAATACTGACAGTGATTTTATGGCTTTCTTACCACTTTCTCTTTCTCTCATTGTATGTATGTATGTGCATACACACACAAGTGCATGACTCTGTATGTGTGTGTAATGGAATGTTTGTATTCCCCTAAATTTATATGCTGAACCATTATCCCCTGTGATGTCATTAGGAGGTGGATCTAGGAGATGTGACTACAAGTAGATGAGGTTATGAGGCTCTGCTCTTACCAATGGGATTAATGTCCCGATAAAGGTCACTAGAGAGCCTGCTGCTCTCTACTCTCTACCACATGAAGATTAAATCAGAAGTCAGTAGTCTGCAACTTGGAAGAGGGTTCACCTCAGAACCCAACCATAGTGGCCCCCTGATTTTGGACTTCTGGTTTTCAGCACTATGAGAAATAAATTCCTGTGGTTTATGAGACACTTAGTTTATACTATTTTGTTAGAGAAGTCCAAACAGACTAAGCATATATAATGCATTTAAAACTTAAACCAATATATAGAAGGGTAGAGAATTTACTAGTATCTATTTTTATAGGTCTCTATTTATTTTTTTTAAGATTTTATTTATTTATTTGACAGACAGAGATCACAAGTAAGCAGAGAGGCAGGCAGAGAGGGAGAGAGGAGGAAACAGGCTCACCGTTGAGCAGAGAGCCCAATGTGGGGCTCAATCCCAGGACCCTGAGATCATGACCTGAGCTGAAGACAGAGGCTTTAACCCACTGAGCCACCCAGGCACCCCTAGAGGTCTCTATTTCTTAATCATGTATGTCCAAATTCTTTTGTCTACCTAGAATGGACAAGGAAATTAAAAACAAGTTTTAAGTAACAAAAAATTACAGCAATGTTGGACATCTTGCCCCAGAAATTAATTTAAATCAACCACAGAAAGATACTGTTTTTTCCTCACTGATTTTGAGAAGAAATTGTATATATTAAAAAGGCATCTGTGACCAAAAACAATAAAATGATAAGCTTTTTAATAAGATTTTGAAAACTTGGGACAAACAAAACAGACACTAGGAAATAAAATCAAACCATGTCATAAAGCAGGGAGAGCAAAGATGGGTACCAAACTCCCATTCAGAACACTGAGGGTGGAGTGTTTTCACATCATGAAGTCAGTGAATTTTAAAGTAGACCCCTATATCCAACCAAAGCATACATGTGATGGTGGAATAGAGACAAAATACTATTTTATAATATGCAAACATTAGAAAATATATCTCTAAGATTTTGTTTGTGGCAGATTAATTGAGATGGTGTCTTAGTCTGAGCTGCTGTAAAAAATTACCATGAACTGGGTGGCTTATAAGTAGCAAGCCTTTGTTTCTCACAGTACTGGAGCTTCGAAAGTCTGTGATCAAGGCACTGGCAGATCTGGTGTTTGATGAGAATGAAGTTCTTTAAAGACAGTTGCCATCTCACTATAAATTTACATGGTAGACAGGACCAAGGATATGTCCAGGGTCTCTTTTAGAAGGACACTATCTTATTTGTGAGGAACTCACCCTCATAACCTAATCTCTCACCAGAGGCCCCAACTCCTATTAAAATCACAATGACAGTTGGATTTCAGCTTGTAAATGTGGAGGGCATGTAAATTTGGGGGAGCATAAGCATTCAATCTATTTCAAGAAGCAGGAACATACGAGGCCCAGGAAGAAAACATTCAAATGACCTGAGAATCTTATATCCCTGTAGAGAGAAGTTCCTGAATGGATGGGAATGCTGGATGAGAAACCTAGCATTTCCTATCTAGAATGGAGGTAAATTCAGAAAGATACATTAAAAACAAGGAATTACAGAGGTCATGATCTGGTTGCTACCCCAAATTACCCGAACAAAATTTTAAAAGTCTATTTAGCTTTGACTGTCATGGTCAGAACATCTCTCAGAAGGTATCGAGATGGTTAAAGCAGGTGTAGGCAGCAGACCATGTACACATACTAATGGCAAGCAAAGGAGTTCCAATACCAGGAAGATGTTTCCAAATGTGCACAGAATGTAGACTAGGTCTACGTGGTGATGTTTACATACAACTATGTAAAAATTAGTGCTGAGGCATTAAATCGCCTTCACTGATTAAGGGAGGGAATTCATTCTCTGAGCAAGATACTCTTCTCAACACCCTGAAGAAACTCATAATAGAAGACGGAAATACTATCTAGAAATTCTATTTCAATGTAGAGTGTGTGAAAAATATATAAGTAATTTTATAGTTCATTGCAGTCCGTGTGATTCTAGGTTTTGTTCTTAAAGAATTATTTGTTTGAGAGGGAGAATGCAAGTGAGCATGCGCACAACTGGGGGCACGGGGTAGAGGGAAACAGGGAGAGAGACTCTTAAGCAGACACTCCACTGAGTGCAGAGCATGCCCTGGGGCTTGATCCCACACGCCATGAGATCATGACCTGAGCTGAAATCACAAGTTGAGCACTCAAGTGACTGAGCCACTCAGGCACTTCTCTGTTTGTTGTTGTTGTTGTTATTTACTTGTTTGTTTGTTTTTGTTGTGCTTTGTTTTGTTTTACAGCCATTATATTATAGGTACAATAGCTGAATTTGTTTCTGCATTTAAATCTGTTGGTAGATAGAAGCAAATGTAGCTTCAGTCTCGCCTCATTCCACAGGTCTTTAGGAGGGCCTCTCAGGGGTGGGCTATTACTCTCTACCACCTCCTCCAGAAATGTCAGTCATCACAGCATATTTCTCTATCTCCGTAGGGATCTCCTGATTCTTATCATCTTGACACAGATTGATTTTTTTAAAGTCAAAACTTTCATTATTCCTCCCTACCTTTTCCCATCTTCTAACACCAGAGCTGCCAAATATGATTGGCAATGTTCATGAAAACATGAGTTGTTCAAGTTTTCTAACCTCGGCTGGACCTTCACTGCTGCCGCACAACACTTAATTAATCCCTATCATATATTCTGGAGCAGTGTTTCTCTCTACTGAAATCAAGGGCTTTCCCCTTGTTCTGTTATGATTCAGGATGACTAAAAAGATCTTCCTCAATCTTAACCTTTCCACAGTCTCCTTCCCACTCCAGAGAAAGAGAGAGAATCTTCTTTTCCAATTTAAATCTGTAGAATCTGAGCCAATCCAAACCTATCTGCTCTGAGAGCCTAGTCTATCAATTATTCTCTGCTTCTTGGAATACCTTTCATTATTTTTGCAACAAGGGTTACAGGTGTACTCAATTGCTATTAAATTAAAAAAAAAAAAAACTAAAGCATATAATATTTCTCCACCATTTTAACTTGTTTTTCCTTACAGTTTTTAATAAATAGCTAACAGGCCAATTTGCCTGATTAACATAATGTTCTCTAATAAATCGCACCCTAAACTTTTTCTGGCCTCTGGGTTAGTTTTTGACACTTCTTTACCAAGACACTGATTTTTTTCTACTTATAATTACTTATGACTATAATTTTATTTTTCAAATTGAAGGGCCTTATATTGCCACTTTTCATTTTTCTCAAACTCTTCTGAATATTTAGTTGCAAGTATCTCCGTCCTGAAATATCTTTTCAAAGTATCACTGTTTGCTTATTCTTCAGTCTTTCTAAACTCATCTTTAAAAAAAAAAATCTGCTAACATTTCTGCTTTTATCTGTATTAATCATCTCTCATAACTTAGATTTAATATGATTATTTACTGGACTCCTACTTTTATTCATTAATGTATACATATATTTGTTGAGCATATACTGTGCTTTAGACACTGGCCTATGCAAAATAATTAAAGAAGTGAACTAAGAAAAATTCCTTGCTATAGTAGTTTACAGTATAGTTCTCCACTCTCCAAGGTAATAGCCACTGGCCATATGCCATACATGGTTATTTAAATTGCAATTTAAAGTAAGCAAGTTAAGTAAAATCAAAGCCCATATTCTCAGTCACTCTATCCATACTTCATGTTATCAAAATTCATATATGATAGCAACTACCAAATTGGAAAGCCCAGATATAGACTTTTTCTATAATGCAGAAAGTTCCATTGGATGGTACTGCTCAAACCAGAGGGGACAGATAAGTAAATAAAGCAGTAAAAAATAAAACTATACATTGTATTGTATACTACCATGGGGAGAAATAATCATGCTAAAATTATAGGAAGTGTGGAAATGAGACATAATGTTTTTTTATAATGGTGTTCAGGGAGAATTTTGTTAAAAATATTTCTCTGCAGGGACTTCAAGAAAAGAGAGCAAACTTCATGGGTAGGATTGGTAAGGGTATTCCAAGAGGAAAGAAGCAAATGTAAAGATACTAAGTATGAGCATGCTTAGTTTATATCAAAAAAGAGCATGGTGGACTACATGTATGAAGAAGAGAAATAATGGGAGAAATAAAGAAAAAAGTTTTGTAGCAGTAGCAGCAAAGAAAAGTGGTCAGATGATGAAATGGATGTGAAGTGCAACTCAGGACTTCAAGATCATGGCCTGAAGAACAAGCTGCTGCGGGGTGGGGTGGGGGTGTTACTCATGAGTTTAGGAAAGGAAGAATGCAAGTTTAGCAGGTTCTTACTGGAAGACGCCATTTAGGAGCTGGGTTTGGATCATGTTAATTTCGAGATATCTATTTGATTTTCAAGCAAAGTCAAATGGTTTTAAACAGATATATTGTTAGAGTTCAGGATTAAGATACTAATGTAGGAGTTGCTAGCCTACAGATATTGCATCAAGTTTTTAATAGAAAATATCACCCAGGAAGTTAGAAAAATGGAGGAACCCAAGAACTGAGCCCTGGATTTCTGCAAAATTTTGCCATGAAATCAGAAAAGGATTATAATCCCTTTGGAAAATTCAGGAGAGTGTTTCCTAAAGCCAGACGGAGAAAGGATTTTTAAGGACTGAAAACTCATATTAAATGCTGCTAACTGTTCCAAGGAAAATGAAGTTAGAAGACTGATCATCGGACTTAGTAATGTGGAAGTCATTAGTGAACTTCATAAGAACAAATTTTTGAAGTGAAGGTGATGATAAAATTCTAATTGCAGTTACTCAGCTTATCTGTGAGGTATGAATCATTTCATCATCTACTTTCAGACACCAAGGATTGTATCCTTGACATTCTCTTTAATTGCCACAAATCTCTCCAATTTCCAGGTAAAAATATCTACCAGTGGCAATTGATGCCATCTTTTCAAAACTATTACATCAGTGCCCTTATTTTTCTATTTCTATCTCTTTGCCATCAATACACATCAATTCTGAAAGTTCACAGGTACACATGAGTGCGTCAGCTCTTTTTTCTTTTGCCTCTTTCAAGAGGGGTTTAACTCATCATTTTACTTTACGTGTATTAACTTTCAAAGGAGATTTTGTCATTTTTTAAGGAAAAAGTAATATTTTATGCCATGTCCTAAGTGGAACGATCCCATTTCTATTCAACTCCATTTTTTTCCTACTGAATATACTCCATAGTCCAATTTTTAAAAGTCCTCCATTTTAATTGTATGTTTCTTCAATTATAGACTTGTCACCCCCTGTGTAGACCAATACTTGAAATAGGTACCTATAAACACTGGCTCCATTTCCTCACTTGCCCCTTTCTCCTTAACCCAGAACAATCACTTGTCTAGACCATAACAACCCTGAAGCAGCGTTTCTAACATCTTCATTGATTTCTCCACCTGGAAAGCTAGTGGTCAATATTCTTTTACTTACTGTCTCAGCATTTACTGCTCTTGTTGAGTCTTTCTTGAAACAGTACTGTGACATCACACTCTTGACGTTTTCTTAACACTCATTTACCCTTTTCTAATCCTCTTTCACCTTTTTCCCCACCCTACTTGGTCAGCATTTTGGGGTACATTTTTACATTTTTATTGTTTCCTAGCAGGGTTCACTTACTGCTCCAAACCCAATAATTAATTACCTGTGCAAAGACTATGTGCTGAATTCTATACCCAACTCCAGACTCACTCTTTGCAATCTCCATTTTTGCTTGGATGCCTATTTCAAAGGAACCCCATAACTATTGAAGCTGAGTTTGTTGACATCTTCCTTTAAAGGATTTTATTTGTCAGTTTCATCTGGATTATCCATCACAATGAATATAACCATCATTCCACAAAACATATTATCGTCCAGTGCAAAGAATATATTTGGATAACTCTGTTTCTCTAATTTCTAATTTTCCACCATGTACTTTCCATTTTCAATCTAAGTATTTCTTAAATAGTACACACGTATCTATCTCTGAAATACTTATATGGTACAATCATTAGCTCTCAACTACTCCACTGCGGTGACATTTTCATTTCCCTTCCTCCAAACCCCTTGTCCTTCCCAACTTTTCTTCACTCATAAGACTCATAACTTCACTCATAACACTTCAGTGAGTGTTATGTTTTTAAAAAGAAGTTTCGATAATACACATCTTCCTCTTATTATTCACTTAAATAGTAAGAATGAAGAACAAATAAAAGATCCTACAGCATCTTGGAATTGCTTATCTTTCCCACCTCCCATATAACAGAACCACAATTATCTATCTTTGATAAGCCTGCATTGACCTTTTATTATACACATATATTTTCACATGCATGTAATACTCTGTTGTCCTCTTCCTACCTTTGTCCTTTTGAACTCAAATCTTATTCTTTGGAAAATTCTTTGGTCCATCTGAAGGAGTCAGATATATCATATATCCCCAAGTACTGTGAACCTCTCTGCCATAGAGTTCTGAGAATCATATAATTGTATTTAGGTATATTCTTGTAATTACGCCATCTGTTTCTGTTTTCCTCTAAGACAGCATACTCCTGAGGTCTGATGTTTCTTTTAATACTAAGTATGTGTTCTTAATGTGATCTGGCCTCTGAAATTGTAGTCTAAAATAAATTATTTATTGAGTTAGTCAATAAAGTTCTGGCAATCAAATTAGTCTACGATATGATTCTAAACTACTTTTCCATTTTTATACACTATTATTCCTCTACATGTGCTCACTCTACAATAACACTTTTCTGACTTGCTCTTTCTGAGCATGTTTCTTATTTTTGCGCATTTCCCCCTTCCTCCCCTGCTGTTCCTCTGACTGCTGTGCCCTTTGACCCACTCTCCATTTCGGCCTTTTGAAACTCTATATAAATTTGGAATTCCATCTTGAATGCTGTCTCATCACTATGATATTTACCTCCTTTTTAGTTTTCTAATTTTAAACGATCTCTTCAAAGGCCTGTATAGCCTATGCTGTATTATGATAGTTTCCAGAGTTTCTTACTTTCATCTATACCTGAAAGGAGTGATGAGCTCCTTAAGTGCAAAGACAGTGTTTACTTTGGACTTCTATCCCTGCAACATCTGACTCAATGCTTTGATAGTTAAAATCAATTTTTTTTATTAAGTTCAAATGCCTAAAGTCACAAAGAAAAGACAGGTATCAGAATCCATGTCACCTTGCATCAGTATACGAAGCAGTTAAATCTTGCATGAAAATTTGTTGGTGGTATAAGGAACACACCCTATTATTTAAAACCAAAGTTCAAGTAGATATAAAAACAAAAGGGGCGGGGCGCCTTGGTGGCTCAGTGGGTTAAGCCACTGCCTTCTGCTCAGGTAATGATCTCAGGGTCCTGGGATTGAGCCACGCATCAGGCTCTCTGCTCCACAGGGAGCCTGCTTCCTCTTCTCTCTCTGCCTGCCTCTCTGCCTGCTTGTGATCTCTCTCTGTGTCAAATAGATAAATAAATAAAATAAAAAAGGGGGGGGGCACTATGAATTTGTTGTATATTAAAATTTATTGCTCAATTAAATGAATAAAAGCCTAAATACAGTGTCATCTATTGGGCTTTGATTTGGCCAGTTACCTAACGCTTTTCCATATGGTTCTGATCTGATCTTGGTACATAACATAACACATACTTCAGTTTGCTAAATAATTTTAAGTGATGATACTCTTTAGAACTGAAACCTTACGGTCTTAAAGGAAATTCTTAAAATGTCAAAGCAGTTCACTAGATGATAATATTAATGCTTCTCACTGTTTGCTTGTAGTTTTTAGCCATAAGTAATAATGCATTTATTGATTTAAATTTCTTATGAATATCAAGATTAATTATTTTTCAAGTTGCCTGGATAAAGATATACACTGTGGTCAATAAATTTCCATGTTCATTTTATAAAGTCAATATCTACTTATAAATTATGTAATTTTCATGATATTTATAACTGAAAAAGCAATTTCTTCTTTCAACTGAACATACAGTTTAAAAAAATCCTTGTCTTTGAGTAACACAGCTTGGAAAATATAACTGTACTTTGCTGAAGTAAATATAAACTGGTTGTTGTTTTTGAGTCTAAATTTTTATTTTTGAAGAAACACCTTGGAATGGACAAAGTTAATTCAAACAGAAAAAAATAAAAATCAAATGTATAGCAGTTCACATACATAAGGCAAAATATCATTAGCAGATTGAAAGGGTAGGGAGAAAGCTACAAGATGAGAACATAGAATACATGGAAGATGTGTTTTAGTGACAAAATCCCCAGTAGGTAAGGAGACACCCATTTACAAATACAGATATATTTCCCAGAAAGTAAAAAATGAGTCTTTGAGGCTAACAAAAGTCAAAAAAATATGAAGTGTAAACACGAAATGATAGGAAACACCATGACTATGTACTGCATTGTGTGTTCATCAATTTTATATGTTAAAGTCATTTAACTCCAGATGGGATGGCAATTAGAGATGTGACCTTGGAGAGGTAACTGAGGTTAGATGAGGTCATGGAGGTGAGGCCCTATGATGGGATCAGAACCCTAATAAGAAGAGATTCCAGAGACTTTCTCCCTCACTTTTCCCCACCAGAGGCAGAAACGCAGCAAGAAGACTGCCATCTGAAAGCTAGAAACAGAGGTCGCACCAGAAACTGACCATGTTGGTATGTTGAGCTTGGACTTCTAGACTCCAGAACTGTGAGAAAATACCTTGCTGTCCTTCAGTCCCTCGAGCTTATATTATTTTGTTATGGCAGCCCAAAATGACTAATATTAACTACCAAATCTCACATACAAAAATAAGAAATTCTCATGCTGTGAAGGCAGGTTTAGAACCTGGGTACTGCTATAATTTGTTATGATGGGATGCTTACCCAAGTATAAATAATTTAAATTGTATGAAATTTATAATTATAAATTATAACCAATAATCTCTAAGAAAGAGATTTTTTATTTTTTTTTTAAAGATTTTATTTATTTGACACAGAGAGAGAGATCGCAAGGAGATAGAGAGACAGGCAGAGAAAAGGAGGGAAGCAGGCTCCCCGCCAAGCAGAGAGCCCGAAGTGGGTCTCGATCCCAGGACCCTGAGATCACCACCTGAGCTGAAGCTTGGTCCCAGGACCCTAAAAACATCACCTGAGCTGAAGGCAGAGGCCTAACCCACTGAGCCACCCAGGTGCCCCATTAAAGGACTTTTAAATTGAAAACAAAACGAAATTTCTGTAGCCTCAGTAATTGGATATCTTCTACTCTAGGGCCATTATGTGAGCTTTTTTTAAAGGTGTGCTCTAAAAGTTAAATTTATGTGATATCATTTTACTTCTGGCAATATTGATATTTCTTTGGATCGCTAAGATTCATCTTCCTGCCCTGCTTCACTAGTAGAATTTTTCAGAGTAAAAATGACCAATGAGGCAGTGAAAATACATTGGGAATATTTCAAAATGTTAACAACTTAGATCGAAGCTCATATAATTATATAACAGAAGAGATTACTTCATTCTTTTCCTTTATATATTACAGATGAGAAAGCAGTGGTTCAAAATCATTTATAAACAAATTTATAGGTCCAGGAGAGGTAACTCTGTGTTCTAACATCCCATGAAGTGTCCTTATAATATTTGTTTTATGTATATATATTTTATACACTTTTTTAAAATTTCTAAGTCTTTGGCAATTTAAAATCAAATGTGTATTTGAAAATCTATGAAGTCTTTTGCAAAGGAAAACAATTAAGTCTGTTCATTTGAACATTAAATGTAGATTTTTTTTTTTAACAAACAAAAGTAAAGTACTAAGGTAGTTTTATCAGTATTCTCTTGTTTGACTAGGTACCTGCTGATTGTCTAACAAATGACAGCATATTTTAAACTGCTGTTATAATAATTTGCAAATTCAGTTGACACTATGTAAACTTTATCCACACAATTAAGTACCTAGTGATTTGAATTATATATAATATATAATCTGGCATTTAACAAGACAATCAACACTAATGAAAAGCATTTATAAGCATTGCTTATAAAATTTAGGTACCTGAAAACATTGAAGAAATTGTATATGTCTTGAATAAGTAAGCAAAGTGATAAAATATTTTCTACTTTTTTAAAAATTATTTTGTGTTTAGGAACAAAAATATAAGTTTATAAAATATTTTATCTACACATTTTAGTAAATGCACAAATGTAACCATGCAGTATTCATTTTAATTTATTATGAATATAAAGATTCACTGAAATATTACATATTTTTAGACATTTTATTTTATGTTTTTTAAGATTTTATTTATTTATTTGACAGAGAGAATGAACACAGGCAGATTGAGTGGCAGGCAGAGGCAGAGGGAGAAGCAGGCTCCCCGCTGAGCATGGAGCCCAATGTGGGACTCGATACCAGGACGCTGGGATCATGACCTGAGCTGAAGGCAGCTGCTTAACCAACTGAGCCACCCAGGCACCCATATTTTTAGACATTTTAGATCATTACTTAATAACTGGAGTCTTGGGACACCAAGAGTGGCTAAATCGATTAAGTGTCTACCTTCAGCTCAGGTCATAATCCCAGGATCCTGGGATCTAACCCCACATCAGGCTCTCTGCTCAGCAGAGACCCTGGTTCTTCCTCTTCCTCTGCCTGTGGTTCTGCCTCTCTCTCTGTCAAATAAATAAATAAAATCTTTTAAAAAAAGCTACTGAAGTCTCTACTCCTCCACATAAAATACATAATGAGTATGCCTATTTAAAAGTAAATTCTTAAGATAAATAGAACTCATGGCATAATTATGACAGAGAAAATGTAAGGTTAATATAAGATAATATAAATTTGTATTTGAATTTATAAAAATTCATATCAATAATTATTTCTCACTTAGATATCTTTTTCAGATAGTCCATTCCTTAATATTTTTATTCACAAAATGACTATCTTTACATATATTACTGCTGACATAAAACAAAAACAAAATACAGTCTTGAATTTAATTTTAATATTCTGTAGCCATTATGTACATGTGAGAAGTGGCAATAAATAAAAATCCCTGAATATTTCAACATATATAGCCATATAAATGTTGTGTTAAAAAATGACAGAAATTTCATTACTACTGTTAAGTGCAGAACTTTAAAGAGTCAATATGACATGATGAATAAAATAATGGATTTTGGAAACAGACTTCCTGGATTTAAATCCTAGCTCTACCATCCGTTACCTTTTTAATATTAAAAAAAATGTAAATTACTTCCATTTCCTATTTTACTTATTTAAAAACTAGAGATCATCATAATTCCTTCTGTATCAGCAAAGGTTAACTAATGGAAATGGAACCACAATGCATTGTGTGAGCAGTAATTTATTATAGGAATTAAAGCTTGTGCAATTGTGAAAAGAGAAAGGAAAATGAATATCAGAACACAGGTGAGAAGGACGCAGCTGAGTCACATGTTGTCAGTCTGAGAAGCACAGAACAGCTACAGAAAAGGAAGTGCAAAGACAGAGCTATGAGAGGAGGGTTGTGAACCCATGGCCTCTGTGAGTCTCTATCCAAAGCCCAGTGGTGGACCAGGATTTATTGTTAGATAGTAGAACTGGTCCTCAGAAAGTACTGGACAAGGAGTTGAGTCAGTGGGACACTCTGAAAGCTCTCAGCGCCTCACATCTCTCATCAGATCTAACCACAGCTACATTCAGAGAGGAAGGGCCAGTTTCACATTTCTTCATCACACACCCTGTGAAAGTTCCTGATTTAGTTAACATAACCTATGAATAGACAGGAAACTGGATTTTGGAAAATCTTGTTCCCAATTTAACCAAGTTGACAATAGAATAATTTGATACAATTTTCTTCTTGGTCCTGTGAGGATTAATGCATGTAAAGGCACTGTATGAATTCCTTCTTCTGTCTATGGAAAATTAACTACTACAGTAATTATGTCCTTTCTACCATCACCACATATGCCAGGAAATCCAAACATGTCTGATCAGTATCAGGCATGGGGAAACAGCAGCACCGGACTATGATACCTGAGGCAAGTGAATCCACAAGAATCCTGTGATTTTCCTTGCTTACTCTGTGGATAAATTTTCTGGACTCAAGGGAGGGAGAGGCATTCAAAGAAAGCCTGGCATTCTTGCTGAGTTGAAGAGACACAGATAAGATTTTGAAGATGTCAAGATAGTTAAAATTGGCAAGGCATAACATCAGATAAAAACGGAGATACATCAAGAAACCTTTGGAGATTTTCAAGAGTCTCTTCACTTCTTTGAGAAGAGCTCATGCTCTTGTTAGCTCTCTTGCTCACTCTCTCTCTCTCAAATGAATGAATAAAAAAATCTTTTAAAAAGTGTAAGGAAGCTTAAAGAGCGAAAGAATCTTCAGCAAATGTCTCTGGCACTGTTAGAAAACCTTTACAATGGAAGATCTACACCTTCTGCTCAATTTTGCTATGAATTGAAGTGGCTCTAAAAAAGTATTAATAATAATGTGTGTGTGTGTGTGTGTGTGTGTTTAAAATTCTTTGACTCATTCCTTTTGTAGTTCATACATATATATATGAAGTTTTATATATATTAGTTTTTAAAAATGGACTGTAGACCTAAATGTAGAAGTCAAATTAAAGCTAAACATAAAATCTTTAGTGGAAAATATCTGTGAAAATAAACATAACAGTGCCAGTCATAAAGAAAATATTCAAAAATTAACTTTTTTTTAGAACTAACTTTTTTTTTAATATAATTTTTTATTTTTTATAAACATATATTTTTATCCCCAGGGGTACAGGTCTGTGAATCACCAGGTTTACACACTTCACAGCACTCACCAAAGCACATACCCTCCCCAATGTCCATAATACCACCCCCTTCTCCCAAACCCCCTCCCCCCAGCAACCCTCAGTTTGTTTTGTGAGATTAAGAGTCACTTATGGTTTGTCTAGAACTAACTTTTTAATCAAAAAAACTCTATAGATCACTGAGAGATATTTCAAAATGATCTGTTTCAAAAATAAACACCCTTGAACAGGGAAAATATAAATCTGACAAAGAATTACATTTCATCCTATATAAAAATATCAGATTGAAAATAAACATACAAACAATCTAATAAAAAATGAACAAAGTTAAACAAATACTTCAGCAAGGAAGATTTAAAAATTATTTTAAAAAGGATATGAAAAGATGGTCAACTTAATTTTCATAGGAAAATGAATATTAAAATGATAATGAGAATTTACAACAAATTTAACGAAATGACTACCATGAAAAACACTGACAGTACCAAGGTTTTGAGGCTATGTGGGACAACTAGAAATCCCATTGCTGATGGCTATATCAGCAATGGTATAACCACTCTGGAAAAACATTTGATAGCTTCATATATAGTTAAATATTTGATTACCATGTTATCCACCAATTCTACTCCTAGGTATTTGTTCATGACAAATGAAATCATGGTCCACACAAAGATTTTTACACAGATTTATTCATGATAATCCTGTTTTCAAACACAAAATAATGAATATATTAATTAATAAGATAATGCACCAATGGCATTGTATCCATAAAGTACATTATTACTTAAAGAAGTAATGGACAGATGATGCAGGCAGTGAAGCTTGAACCTCAAATTCATAATGGTCAGAGAAAGAAGGCGGGCTCAAAAGTCTCTGGACTTTACAATACTGCTTATATGACACTCCAGAAAATGGAAGAACATGGAGAAGGAAATGGATCAGTGGATGCCAGGGGCTGGGCTTGGGGAGAAAATTGACCTCAAAGTGACCATAGTAATGGAAGTTTGGTGGAAATGCTTCATATATTGAAGTAGATCCTGAATGCATAAGTGTTGACATTTGTCAAAACTCACCAAAATATGTACTTACAATTGGGGAATTTTATCACATATTGATTGCACTGTAAGAAAGTCTGATTTATTTAAAATGTGGTACAGGGTCACCTGGGTGGCTCAGTGGGTTAAAGCCTCTGCCTTCAGCACAGGTCATGATCCCAGGGTCTTGGCATCTGCATCAGGCTCATCTGCTCAGCAGGGAGCCTGCTTCCTCCTCTCTCTCTGCCTGCCTCTCTGCCTATTTGTGATCTCTGTCTGTCAAATAAATAAATAAAATCTTAAAAAAATAATAAAATAAAATGTGGTACAAGTGACACAAAAACTTTTTGGTATATATCAGCTACTGTGAAATTGTTTGAAATTGAGTAACTTTTTATTTAAACATTCTCTCTGCTTGCATTTTGGTATATTTTTTAAGATTTTTTTTTATTTGACAGAGACAGAGATAATCAAGAGAGAGCATGTGCAGGAAGGAGAGGGGAAGAGAGAGAAGCAGGCTCCCCATTGAGTAGGGAGTCAAATGTGGGACTGAATCCCAGGATTTGGAGATCCTGTCCTCAGCTGAAGGCAGATGCTTAACCAACTGAGCACCCAGGAACACTTTAGTAGTATTTCCAACTTGATTTTTTGTTTGTATTCCTTACACTCTGCTTTTTATTCCCATGTCTTACTCATTCCATAACTGGAAGCCTATATATCCTTCTCCCCTTCACCCATGTTATCCAATCCACACACCTCTCCCCTCTGGCAATCATCAGTTTGTTCTCAGTATATATAGTTCTGATAATACTTTTTATTTACCTCTTTTTTTTTTTTCTAGATTTCACTACTGAGTGGAATCATATGGTATATGTTTTTCTCAGACTAACTTATATCACCTAAGAAGGTTCTTTCATATCTCAAATGCCATGATCTCGTACTTTTTATGGTTTTGCAAATATATATATATAAAATATATATATACACATATACATGCATGCACATACACATATGTGTGTGTGTGTGTGTGTGTGTGTATCGCTCTCTATATATATCTTCTTTATCCAGTCATCTTTTGATAGACACTTAGGTTGCTTCTATGTCTTGACAAATGTAACAATAAAAACATTTTAAGTGTTGACAGAGTAAGAATATCATTGATTATTGACAAAAATATTTGTTAAAAAAAATCACAGTAGTTGTGTTAGTAGAAGATGTATTAATAAATTTATGGAAAGACCACAACTGTCTTTGTGGGGGAGCAAAATAATTTCTCTACCAGTTATATCAATTTGAAGTCTAGATTCAAACAATTAATTGTGTTGTTGATTTTAGCCATTCTGGAAGGTGTGAGGTGATATCTCATTGCTGTTTTGATTTGTATTTCCTTGTTGAGCATCTTTTCATGTCCATTGGCCATCTGTATGTCTCCTTTGAAAAAAATGTCTATTCATGTCTTCTGCCATTTTTTAATTGGATTATTTGGCTTTTGGTTGTTGAGTTTTATAAGTTATTTTTGCATTTTGGATACTAACCCTTTATCATATAGGTCATTTACAAATATATTTTCCTATTCCATGAATTTCCTTTTAGTTTTATTGATTGTTTCCTTCACTGTGCAGAATTTTTTTATCTTGATGAGGTCCAAATATTTTATTTTTGCTTTTGTTTTCCTTGCCTCAGGAGTCATATCTACAAGGAAGTTGCTATGGTCAATGTGTAAGAGGTTACTGTCTGCCTGTGTTCTCCTCTCGGATTTTTATGGTTTCAGGTCTCACATTGAGATCTTTAATTCATTATGAATTTATTTTTGTATTTGGTGTAAGAAAGTGGTCCAGTTTCTTTCTTTTGCTTGATGCTGCTCAGTTTTCCCAACACATGCTGTTGAAGAGACCGTTCCTCCCTCCATTGGATAATCTTTCCTGCTTTGTCAAAGACTAATTGACCAAATTGTTTTGGGTTCATTTCCGAGTTCTCTATTCTGTTCCATTGTTGTAGGTGTCTATTTTTGTGCTAGTACCATACTATTTTGATCACTACAGCATTAATAATATAACTTGAAGTCTGGAATTGTGATGTATCTAGCTTTGCTTTGCTTTTCCAAGCTTGCTTTTGCTCCTTGGGGTCTTTTGTGGTTCTTCTTTTTTTTTTTTTTTAATTAAAGATTAATTAATTAATTTATTTGACAGACAGATATCACAAGTAGGCAGAGAGGCAGGCAGAGAGAGAGGAAGGGAAGCAGGCTCCTCGTTGAGCAGAGAACCAGATGTGGGGTAGATCCCAGGACCCCAGGATCATGACCCAAGCTAAAAGCAGAGGCTTTAACCCACTGAGCCACCCAGGCACCCCATGTGGTTCTATACATATTTTAGAATTGTTTGTTTTAAGTGTGTGAAAAATGCTGTTGATATTTTGATAAGTATTACATTAAATGTGTAGATTGCTTTGGGTAGTATAGACATTTTAACAATATTTATTATTCTAATCCATAAGCATGGAATGTCTTTCCATTGCTTTGTGTTATCTTCAATTTATTTCATCAGTATTTTTTAGTTTTCAGCGTATAGGTCTTTCACCTCTTTGAAAACAACTCTTTTAGAGTCTCCTGAAGCAAACAATCCTGCTGATATCTCCATTTCATACTCTAATCTCTTGAACTGTGATAGAATAAATTCCTGTTATTTTAAGCCATTAGGTCTGTGGCTATTTTTTTTTATGAAAGCTCTAGGAAACTATTATATATACTTATTATAACACTGTTATTATTGTTCAAAAATAACTTTGTGATTTCCCATATAAATTGCATCAGTTAGCATTATATTCTCAGTACTGTTCTCTATGAACACTATGAATGCTAGAAAAGCCTTTGTGTTTTCAGGGTGGAATTGATGAACTAAATAATCAAAACTGAGTATAGTGACCTACACTGATTAAGATTCATCAAGAAAGTTCTGAAAATATTTTTAAGCCATTGTAAAGAATGCTCCCACTTATTGAAAGTATGCAATGCGTTGTGCATTCTGAATTGCTTAATGTTCAATATCTCATTTAATAATAAATCTGTGCTTTATACACTTTATTATTTCTACTTCACAAAAATTTATAAGAAATTGAGAAGTTAGGTAATGTGGTCAAATGTAAATGGATCTGCTAATTTCATTAACACAGTGTTTCTTTTGTTTTTAAATTATTTATTTATTTATTTGAGAAAGAGAGAGAGAGTGTGTGAGAGGAGAGAAATTCAGAAGGAGAAGCAGACTCCTCATGGAGCTGGGATCCCAGTGCAGAACTTGATTCTGGGACTCCAGGATCATGACCTGAGCCAAAGGCAGTTGCTTAACCAACTGAGTTACCCAGACGCCCAACACAGTGTTTCTTAAGTACTTGCTCTGTGCCAGGTAATCTTTAAGAAGTAAAACAGTGAACAGTAACTGTAACAAACATGAGATATGAAAATAAATATGGCATGTATATTATTCTCTAAATTACAAGAAATGACTTAAAGTACACTGTGACTCACATGAAATATTTTATTACAAAGATAAAACTATTCTGAAATATCCTTACCGGGAAGTTCAGAAAAAATTATTTTCCTTGGAAATAAAATAACCAGCTTTTATTTAGATGTGAAATTTTTAAATGAAATAAGACCATTTTCATGTAAAATTTTCATCTAAAAAACCATTTTCATCTAAAAAATCAGACAGAAAGGACTCTAAGATTTACTAAATCCCCTGGTGTCTTTTCAAGACTGATATTTAATACCAACTCTCTAGACTCTGACACAAACAATGTAGTATGATCACAAGGGAATTTGAGCAGAAATATTGCTGAGTATCCATATTGAAATAAGATCCCTGGTGTCATTCTAAGTCTTCTCTAAAGTAATCTCAAATGACTTTTGAAAAATGTGATTTTTAAAAATTATTTCTAAAAGAACAAGACATGTATTAGAGCACAGACAATGATTAGATGGAGAATGCAATATTTTATGATTACATATTATCCTATCTTAATCAGTTACTTATACAAGTTTTCAGAAGACTTGCAACTAGGAAGAAAAACAGTTATAAGTTGTGTTTTAGAGAAAAATAATTTTTATGTGGTAAGTAGTTATTAAATGTAGTAAGTAGTTATTAAAAATGAAGATGCTTACTTCTTAAGTATGGGACAATGATTTAAGAAGAACTTTTCCTTACTACTATAAGGATATTATTTAATTCAATGTCATAGTCTAACTACACCACTGTGTTAAGGCTTAAGTTAATAAGATAAGGCTCAATCAAATCTTGGAAGACTCTGTCTAAATGCCAGACATTCAATTACTACTGAAGGGTTTTAAGCGGATTATTCTCATGAAGGTATTTAAAGGTAAATAGATTTATCTTTGTAAAAGATATGTCTATTAACCTGTATAGGATGGTTGTGAAGGAAGATAGATGAAAGTAGCATGGAGCAGTTAGCATTAAAAAATGAAATTATGGAGATGTGAGGTGACAAAGTAAGAAATAAATGTAAAAGGAAAAATAAATACCTGGACTATATCAGAGGTAGAATTGAATGCTATTGTTTAATATTATCTTAGTCAAAGAAAAAAATAGTAATACACAAAAATTTTATTAAGATAATAAAAAAGAATGTTATCCAGAATTTTTAAAAAGGAATTAAAAAACTAAAACCAAAAAGCATTAGTATTGAGTCTCAGATGCACCCCTTACTAAATTTTTGATCTTCATGAATCTCAGTCTGAGAGTAGTGAAAAGACAAATGTAATGGGGTTGACATGAGAAATAAGAGATGGGATATATGAAAACATGCTCTAATCATATTAAAGTTTAATTTTATAAGGTAAAAAAAATCATAACGCAGGTCACAGAAGTCTTGGAGACAAAACATTGGGTAGGTAAAACAAACCAAAAAAAAAAACCCCAAAACAAGGAAACATCCATCCTAGAAATTGACTTAAAGATTTTGATGAAAAGTAATATATGAAAGATTGAGTGTAGTGTCCTTTGAAGATCAAATTGAAAACATGAAGCAAGAATTCATGGCCAAATGATAGTGGAGATTTTGTGTGTGTGTGTGTGTGTGTGTGTGTGTGTAAAAATATTTCTTAACATGGGATTTTGCCCCAGAAACATTGAATTAATGTATTGTCATGACATAAGAGATATTTCAAGGAAATAGCATCAAGATGACCTTTCAATAGTCTTCTATGTCTTTCATCTTTCTCAACTCTTAGCATTTCTCTGGATTAACATAAATGCATAAATATTAGAGAACTATGTTCTAGGCTACTTAATAATGTAGATATAAAATACATCCACACTGATATATGTGTGTATATAATGATGACTATTTCCAGAATATATAAACAACATCCATAAAGCAATAAAATGTAAGGTACTTTAAAACAATTATCTAAAGAGTCAAATGATTTCTTTATAAAAAATAATATTCAAATGGACATAAAACATAATGAAAAAATACTTTATTTCATTAGTCATAAGTTAGTGAATGCAGATTGAAACAGGAATGTGACCCTACTAGAAGAATAAGTGAAAATAATAGAAAATTCCATATATTGGAAGAACATGGAGCAACTGGCGTTTTCACACACTATTGTTAGATATGTAAATTAATAAAACTTTACAGAGGTGATCGGTAGTATTTATTATAGCTAACCTACTAATTTTGACCAATTCACTTCACTTCTGTGTGTATCCCAACCATATATGTCCAGCCAAGCACATTAACAAGTCCATTCATATTAGGCAATATTTGTAACAGTTAACATTTGGAAAGTAGCCAAAGGTCCATCTGCAGTAGAACTGATTAATGAACTGTGATACATACATGCAAGGAAATCTTATTCAGTAATGAGAATGAACAAATGATAATCAAATGTAGTAATATGGATGAATATCATATGCAATATATTAATAAAAACAAGCTAGAAAAAAAACAATTAAAAATAAGAAAAATAGTACATATTGGTTGATTCCTTTGATATTAACTGCAAACATGCCAAAAGCATTACATAATTTTAAATTCTGAGATTGTTATTCATTTTGGGAGAAGGGTAATAGTAGTCACCAACAAAAAGGATATGAAGGAAACTTTGAGGTATCTAATAATATATCTGTTATATATATCTGGTAGTATTCTGTTTCTCCCTGTTGGTGCTGGTCTTATATTCATGTTTAATTCATGTAAATGCATCACCACAGCAATTATGTTTTTGTACTGCTCTGGACTTAACTTATAAATTTAATTTAAAAAGTTTATTATAAAAAGGTTACCTGAAAAATACACTGAGAAACTATAAAGCATATAGTGGTAAGTCTAGAACTGCTAAGCAGGGATTGAAAATATGCATGTTTCATTAAAATCCATGAATAACTTGCTATTACCTCTGTGTATGAAAGAAATATAAATATAATTATTAGTTCTCCTTGAAAGAACACTTACACGTTATTATTTGAAATAAGTCTGTAGGTGAAAAGATTGTAATTTTCATTATTACAGGTAGCATGACCACCCTGGGTTTTTTGTAAAACTATTATAAATATTCAAAGTCTGCTTATGATCTATTTAGTCAAGCATTTTGCCTCTGCAAAGTCAAAAAGGACATTCTCTTCCTTAGTGCCATAGTACTCTCTCTTCCTTGAAACCTAACTTATTTCTGCTATTCAGTTTCAATGAAAAGTTTAATGATCCACACACTCTAACTATCTAAATTAATTTTAAACAACTTTTGTTGGATTTGAAAGAAACTTGGCTAAAGTCCTCTTAAAAAGACTTGCAGTAACATCACTTTGTCATAGGACAAATATCAGTATACCAATAGATCGCCTCTGACCCCCATTCAATGTCTGAGATTAACTGGAAACTTCTAGGGGGAAAAAAAAATATGTGAAAGTCTCAAAAGTGTCTCTCTCTGGATGGGAGATGAAAGTAGAGTTGTAAAAATGAAGCATCTAGATGGATATGTTTGTATATCTGTGTACCTGTGTGTACATACCTATAACGAAACCTCACTGACAATGAAAATTCAGAGTCCATTCTTCTTTTTCTCCATATTGCTCTTTGGAAATAATTATAACATTATTGACTTAATCAAGAATGATCACATATGTGGATTTATGATTTTTTAGCATGAAACTTAGTCAAATATCCATATTTTTATATGACTATAAGAAATAGAATGAGAAGAAAAATGTGGCTATGTTACCCATTAGTAAGAGTGCAAACCAAGAAAATTTTGTACTTAACACCATACATCTTTCTAAAATTACGTTTTGAAATTAAAGAGTAAAATCTTTTTTTTTGCATAAAACAGAAAAAGCAGCCAAAAACAAACAAACAAACAAACCCTCTATGTTACAAATGGGAACAAGTCTTATCAAGACCACAAGAATATCTGGTGAAAAAAATTCCAATGGATAACATGCCTTTCTGAGTAAAGATGGTACCTAAAGGGCTTCATCTAAGATATAACAATGGAAAGTAGACTGAGCTATTATAAAATTAATTTGGATGAGATGACATAAATTTTAATGAATTATTAAATAACAAAATGGCTCGCATGATAATTTAGAATCTCTGCAAACCTGAGGCTTAAGAGATTGCCATCCATTTGTCAAACCTTTTCATAGTTCAAGTACTCATGGAAGAAATGAGAAATTGAGGGTAGAAATATGCCCTGCATAGCAGGCATGTACTGCCAATGATTGATGGTGAAGGAGAACTAAAGCAATCTGCCTATTTTCCAAGATCTGTATGTCTATAAGGTAATAGTCATTTGCACTGAACAGTATTCAGGAAAACTACACATACACCCTGGTCTCTGGGCCTTAAGAGTAGAAAAACTGCCTTAACCCAAGGAAAAAGCTCTGGGCTGCTCTGGAAAATACAGAAAATTTACCTACCACAGACTCTTTAATTCCATGCCTTTAAGCTATCTGCCCCTTGGGCTGAGCACTATATATAATAATCTCTGACTATGCATTGGTATGTGGCAAAGGCTTGCTACAACTGAGAGAGTTCCAGGAAAAAAACAAAAACAAAAACAAAACAAAACCAGAAAAAACAAGCAAACAAACAAACAAACAAAAAACCTCTTTGGGTTTAGACTTTGCTCTGAATAGGAAGAAGTTCTGTTGGAGGGACAGGGATGCTGAGCAAGCTTAAGACTCAAACCTCAGGGAAACAGGACCCTCTTCAGGTTGAATTAGGAGCAGGGAAACTGAAAACTTGTTCTCCCATTTTAACTTTTACATTGGGTGGTAAGTGTAACCTTCTGAGAAAAGTGTAAAAGCACAAAGAGAGGGGCGCCTGGGTGGCTCAGTGGATTAAGCTGCTGCCTTCGGCTCAGGTCATGATCTCAGGGTCCTGGGATCGAGCCCCGCATCGGGCTCTCTGCTCAGCAGAGAGCCTGCTTCCCCCTCTGTCTCTGCCTCTCTGCCTTCTTGTGATCTTTCTCTCTGTCAAATAAAATAAATAAAAAAATTTAAAAAAAAAAGCACAAAGAGAAACCCATATTTACTAAAGCATTGCTGGGCCTGCCAAAAGCTAATGTTGGACCAGGAACACACAGAAAGAAAGCCTAAGTCAGTCCAGACTTGCACTAAGCAAAACAGAGCAACAATTTATCACTAGAGGTTTTTTAAATCTGTCTTGTGCTGAATATAGCTAAACTATCCAACCAGCCAAACCCACCCAACTATAAAGTAGATTGACATATTCCCTCATGGTAAGTGTTGTGCCCATGTTGGGGTATAAATATTATCATCTCAGTTTCTCTCTTCTTTTTTCACACAGTGTCTGAAATTCAATCAAATAGTATGAGACATGCAAAAAAGCAAGGATATACAAGTTACCATGAAGTGAGAATAGTTAAGAGAACTAGATCAGACTCAGAATTCTTAGGGGCCTAAAAAATAATAGAAACTTAAAATTAACTATGGCATATAGGTAATATTAGAAAACTGAGCAACATGAATGAACTATTTGGGGATTTAAATTAATTAATTAGTTAATTATTAATTAATTAATTTTGGGGGGGGATTTTAGGAAGTAAAAATCATGAGCAAGCCAAATAGAAAGCATAGGAATTAATATATCCGCATCTGTCTATATAGATAATATGCTCGTGCCCTCCCAGCCATTATTGGCATAAAGTCAGAATAGACACAACTGAAGAAAGAATTAGTGAACTTGAAGTTGTAACTATGAAAATTATCCTAACTGAAGTACAAAAATGAGGGAGAAAAATGAAATAGATCACATGAAACCTATGGGATAATACAAAGCATTCAACTATCCAGATGTTTGAGACTAGGTGGAGAAGGAGAAAGAGAAACTAGGTCACAGCAAATATTTTAAGGGATTAGGGTTGAGAATTTTATAAATGTTTGGAAACAAACAAGGAAGTCCACAGATTCAAGAAGTTCATATAACCTGAAGTGTGATAAATACAAATAAAAATACAGCCAGAGATATCATGATCAAATTAATGAAATCAAAGATAAATAATTTATTTCTTATAAAAATGCACTATCAAAAATGTTTAAAATTTTATAATTTGGCATAGATATTATGAGAGAATAAATAAGTTATTAAATACAAAGAATTTCTAAAAAAATCCTGTTTTTATACAAATATATCATTCAATTTTCCAAATTAAAAATGAATAATAAGAGCTTAGGGAGTAGTATAAGAGCTACAGTAAAGTGGCTGTTGAGTGAGGTTGTGCCAGTTGAAAGTTGTGTTAGGGCCTCATAGCCCCTGAAGATTTGCAGATGAGGCCATGACACCCACAGTATGGACAAAAACATGTTGAAAGAAATAAATATCTTGGAAGTTTTGAGAATTAACAAGTTTGTAGAAAGACTAGATTTGTGAAACAAATTGTCTGATAATTATTCCTTAGTGATAATCAACAAATGAATGGTGGATATTCTGTTAACAACCTTTAGAAAAAGCTCAGAAGATTGATGCTAACTGCTTGTCATCCACAGAAAAGAACAGGTAAATGATAAAAGAAGCAAGAATATACAATGAGGAAAGGGCAGTCTCATCAATAACCATGCTAGGAAAACTGGATAGACACGTGCAAAAAAAAAAAAAAATGAAATTCAACTATCACACACACACACATTCACACACACACTAACTCAAAATGAATTAAAAACTTGAACATAAAACCTGAAACCACAAAACTCTTAGGAGAAAAGATTTTTAGTAAACTCCTTGACATAGGTCTTAGTGATAATTTTTTAGTCTGATATCAAAACAAAAATAAATAAGTGGGACTATATCATGGTAAAAAAAGCCTCTGCACAGCAAAAGAAACCATCAACAAAATGAAAAGGTAACCTATGAAATGGCATACAATGCTCAATGTTTTCAAATTATATATCTAATAAGGGGTTAATATCCAAAATATATAAAAACTATACAACTCAATAGCAAAAAAAAAAAAATTATTTTAAAAATGGCAGAACATCTGAATAGACATTTTTTCCAAAAAAATAAAAATTAAAAAAAAATACAATAGAGACCACCAATAAGTACATACTCAGCATCATTCATCATCAAGGAAGTATAAATAAAACCACAATGAGGTATCAGCTCACCCCTGTTAGAATGGCTGTTATCAAACACAAAAAGTAATAAGCGTCAGGATGTGGAGAAAAGAAAACCCTTGTTTACTGTTAGTAGGAATGTTAATTTGTGCAGCCATTCTGAAAGTTTCCTCAAAGAAACAAAAAAGCCAATATAGAGCTTCCTCAAATAATTAAAAATGGAACTACCATATCATCCAACAATTCCACTTCTGAGTATTTATCTGAAGAAAACAAAAACACTGACTTGAAAAGATACATGCACCCCTGTGTTCATTGCAACATTATTCACAATAGACACACTATAGAAACAACCTAAGTGCCCATCAATTAATAAATGGATAAAGAAGATATATCTATATATCTATATTAATATTATGCAACCACAAAAGGGAAGAGATTGTCTGCTTGTGGTATTGAGGATGGACTTTAAGGATATTATGCTACATGAAATAGGTCAGAGAAAAGACAAATATCTTATGACCTCTCATATATGGAATCTAAAACAAAACAAAACAAAACAAACAAACAACAACAACAACAACAAAACTCATGGATACAAAGAAAAGATTTGTTGTTGCCAAAGGCAGGTGTTAAAGAATGGGAGAAATGGGTGAAGTGAGCCAAAAATAAATAAATAAAAGAAAGTTTTAACAAAGAGATATAATTTTAAAATATAGCAAAACATCCAAAAATATCATGAAATATGTTACTAGAAGTGTGGAATTAAAAAAATTAAAGCACTTATACGAGCAGTGTTACTTTTTATTGATAAAAACTATGATCCATGGTGAGATTGAACGTAATATAGCTTTATACAATAATATCAAAGAAGAGAAATACAATATCTCACAATACATTTTAGCATGATTAATGTTTTTGTTAATTTTTAAATTTTTATTTAAATTCTAGTTAATGTACAGTGCAATACTGGTTTCAGGAATAGAATTCAGTGATTCATCATTTACATGCAATACCCAGTGTTCATCATAACAAGTGCCTTACACAATAGCCATCACCCATCTAGCCCATCCCCACCCACAACCCTCCATCAATCCTCAGTTTGTTCTCTATCATTAGAAGTCTCTTATGGTTTCTTTCCCTCTCTTTCTTCCCCCTTCTTCCCTTATGTTTATCTCTTTTGTTTCTTAAATTCTACATTTGAGTGAAATCATATGGTGGTGTCTTTATTCTGAATGACTTATTTCACTTAGTTAATATACTCTAGGGGCATCTGGGTGGCTCAGTTGGTTAAGCAACTGCCTTCGACTCAGGTCTTGATCCCAGGGTCCTGGGATTGAGACCCGAATCAGGCTCCCTGCTCAGCAGAGAACCTACTATATAGTATATTATATTTACTTGTATTTACTATAAGAAACCTCCCAAGTACATGATAAAAAGGAGCTAAAATAAAAAAGAACATGTAAACTGAAAGTAAAAGAAAAAAGATATAAAAAACAAATAACAAAAATAAATAAATAACAGCATAAATCAGAGAACTAAAAGACCGACAAGACAAAGAAAATCAATAAGGTAAGAAGTTGTTTTTCTTCAGAAATATCAATAAAATCTATGACCCCTAGCAGAATGATGAAGAAAAAAGGAGAAGGAAAAACATTACTAACATCAGGAATGAAAGAGGAGCCACCACCACATACCTCACAGTATTAAAATGATAACCCATGTATTTTTCGAAGAACTCTATACCAATAAATTTGACAACCCAAATGGAAAAAGTACTATAAAAACAATACAGCCAACACTATTGAAAAAAGAATGGATAACCTAACTATTTCTACGTCTATATACAATGAAGAGTCATGAATAGTTTCCCACAATATAATATCAGTTCCAGATTGCTTCACTGATTAAATCAATCAGACATTAAGGAAGCAAAAAATACCAATTTTTTCCGATAGTATAAGAGTCTTTCCAACTCATTTTAAGAAGGCACTGCAATTGTGTTAGCAAAGCCAGACAACATTGCCAAAAAAAGAAAAGAGAGAAAATTGTAGAACAATCTGTCTTATGAAAATAGATGCAAAACTCATTAAAATATTAACAAATCAAATCCATTATTATAGGAAAAGGAAAACAGCATTATCATGTGAGAGTTATATCAAAAAATCTAAGATAAGTTTATCATTTAAAAACTTCTATGTTTTAGAGGTGTCTGAGTGGCTCAGTTGATTAAGTGTCTGACTTTTGATTTTGGTGCGGGTCATGATTTCAGGGGTGTGAGATAGAGCCCCGCACCTGGGCTCTGTGCTGGGCTTGAAGATTATCTCTCTTCCTCTCCTACTATTCCTTGTACCTCTCTAAAACACAAACAAAACAAAACAAAATTACCGTGTTTTAATATGAATAGCTTAAGAGAGGATATTACTTGATTATTTCAATAAAGACAATGAAAGCATTTGACCAGTCCATAGGTCTGGTGTATTTCTACAGTTATTTAAATCTTCAAATTTATATCATCAAAGATTTATAACTTATAGCTTATAAAATTCTGCACTCATTTGTTAAATTTATATTTCAGTATTCAGTAATTTTTATTCTATTTTAAACAGTATTTTTAAATGTCAGCTTTAATATTTTGTTAATATACAGAAATATAACTTAGCTTAATGTTAACTTTGTATTCTGAAACATTACTAATCCCTTATTATATCTTATACTTTTCTTGTAAATTCTTTCAATTTTCCATGAATACAATGTCATCTCAGAATTCATAGTTTTGTTTCTTCCTTTTTAATCACTAGCCTTTTATTCCTTTTTCCTATCTTTTTGAACTAAAACGTGTAGTATGAAATTGAATAAAAGTGATATGAATTGAGCAGGAAAGACCAAGAAGGAAATTTCTGGGGTACTGGAAGTATTTTGCCTTATACATTCATGAAAACTGATTGCATAATGTTTATTGTATGAGGGTTCACCTTATGTAAAGTATACCTTAGAGTATGCTTTTTAAATTCTTCAATGAGAAAAAAATAAGTGAGCAGAACAAAAGAATTTAATTTTTGAGAGTCAATTCCATTTTATTTTTTTAATTTGCTACTATTTTGTATCCTAAATCATATATCTATTTCTTTCAATAGTAATTGAATACTTATTGCTACAATAAATTGTATCACTGACCTCAAATTTTTACTTCTCTATATTCATGACATTGGCCTTATAGTATTCTTACACTCTGATTCTACACTTGTCCATGTGCATTTCTTCAGAAAATAGGAGGTGGAAAATACATGGAATTTACATAAAAATAAGACAGATGGTTAAATAGAAGAAAGGTGTGTGTCAGTGTATGCCTAGTTCTAAACAGGATCTGTGTGTTCCAATTTTGTTCTAGTTGGTTTTTGTATTCCCATCAGAACTTGTCCATACTAGCAGATTGGAGGATGAGGAACATGTGGAGCAGATAATAGCATCCTAAGCCATCTGTATCTGGACTGGCTAGACTGGAGTTGAACCATGAGAGACTATGGACTCTGAAAAACAATCTGAGGCGTTTGAAGGGGCGGGGTGGTGGGAGGTTGGGGGAACCAGGTAGTGGGTATTAGAGAGGGAATGGATTGCGTGGAGCACTGGGTGTGGTGCAAAACCAATGAATACTGTTATGCTGAAAAGAAATAATAATAATAAAAAAAAAATGACTGGCTAGACTGGGGCACCTGGGTGGCTCAGTTGTTAAGCTTCTGCTTTCAGCTCAGGTCATGATCCCAAGGTCCTGGGATCAAGCCCCACATGGAGCCCAGCATCAGGCTCCCTGCTCAGTGGGAAGCCTGCATCTCCCACTTTCACTCCCCCTGCTTGTGTTCTCTCTCTGTGTATCTCTCTGTCTAATAAATAAAATCTTAAAAAAAAAAAAAAAAACTAGCTAGACTGATTGAAAGCTATCTGACCTCAGACATGTCAACTTGTGGTTTAAGGTCAGGTGAATCACCTCACTGAATCCCCCAGCTGAATCCAAATATCAAAATAATAAATGCATATTGTTTTTGAGTTGATATGAAGAATATTGAGTCACTGATTAACACTACTATTTTTTTTCTTTATTTGTAAGTAGTTTCCCTTTCCCAACATGACACTGGTTTTTAGAATGCTAATAAAAATTATATGTCAGTTATATACCTATTGACGCTTCTTAACATCTCACATATCTAGTAATTAAGAACAGAAAAAAGCGGGGTTCCTGGGTGGCTCAGTGGGTTAAAGCCTCAGCCTTTGGCTCAGGTCATGGTCTCAGGGTCCTGGGATTGAGCCCTGTATTGAGCCCTGTATCAAGCTCTCTGCTCAGTGGGGAGCCTGCTTCCTCCTCTCTCCCTGCCTGCCTCTCTCTGACTACTTGTGGTCTCTGTCAAATAAATAGATAAAATCTTTTAAAAAAAAAAAAAGAACAGAAAAAGTTCTAAGAAAAATTAAGAAAACAAAATTATAAACATAAACATTAATCATTTATGGCATTCAACAAAACATTTTAATACTGTAAAATGTTTTCTACTTATATTTCATTTTATATCTATGCTTTATTTTATGATAGTATAAGTAGGTAGTATGTTATTTAGATTTTGATTCCATTCAGCACTATAAAATTCTTAAATCTCAAATAAGTTCTGATTGAAATGTGTTGATCTAGGTATCAGTCTCAGTAGAAATGAATCTTTTGCTTAACTATTATGGGAAAAGATTTGCCTATGAATATGAAACTAACTTCAAGGGTTTAAAAAAAAAAAAAAGTAAGTGAATCCCTGGCCCAAGTGAAGACAAGGAATGAAAACAAAGAAAGAAGGGATAAGAATATTTTTAAACATATGTTGACTAGGGACGCCTGGGTGGCTCAGTTGGTTAAGCAGCTGCCTTCAGCTCAGGTCATCATCCCAGAGTCATGGGATCAAGTCCTACATCCGGCTCCTTGCTCTGCAGGGAGCCTGCTTCTCCCTCTGACTCTGTCTGCTACTCTGTCTGCCTGTGCTCGCTCTTGCTCGCTCTCTCTCTGACAAATATATAAATAAAAATTAAAAAAAAAAAAAACAAAAAACAACAACAAAAAAAACATGTTGACTAGAGAATTCAGAGAATTTTTTTTCATGTTTCATTTAAATTCCAGTTGGTTAACATATAGTATAATATTAGTTTTAATAGTAGAATTTTGTGATTCATCACTTACAAATAATGCACAGTGCTTATCACCATAAGTGCCTTCCTTAACACCCATCATCCATTTAACTCATCTCTCACCCACCCTCCTCCAGCAACCCCCAGTTTGCTATCTATAGTTAAGTCTATTTTATAGTTTGTCTTTTTTCCCCCCTCCATGTTCATGTGTTTCATTTATTAAATTCCACATATGAGTGAAATAATACGGTATTTGCCTTTCTCTGACTGACTTATTTCCTTCAGCATAATGTACTCTAGCTCCTCCACATCATTGCAAATGGCAAGATTTCATTCTTTGTTATGGCTGAGTTATATTTCATTACAATATGTATGAATAATTCTTACTTAACCATAATCCTTTCAAAATGGATTAATACATTTCAATATTAAAACAACAAAAATATTTTATTTAGTAGGGATTTATTGGTAAGAATGCTATGTATACATATAAAAATGATTATGGCCTTGTTCCAATAAAACTATAAAAACAGTCCATATACAGGCCAAATTTTGACCAATAGGCTATAATTTGTGGGCCACAGATTTAGAATATATCACATATGATTTTCTTAATTCCTTATAGACCAACAACTTTTATGTAATACAATTAAATTTAAGTATGGGAGAAATTAAATTATAAATACTAAATACAAGTATGAATTTGCATTTTGGGGGTCATTAGAAAATACATTGCTCCCTCAATCTGAGATTAATGTCAGTGCTCACTCTTAGTCTCCTCCTCTCTGGGCAGAGCAGGGACAGGTTTTGGACCAGCCCTGATCAGTGGGCCTCACTTTGAGAAGCTCCATTCAGAGCTAAAAAGACAATGGCTTACCTCTCTCCAGTCGAAGCCTATTGTGTTTACAACATTGGATGAGTACCCCTCACTTTTGGAACTGTTAGTCTTTCCAAATATATATATATATATATATATATATATATATATATATATATATATATATATTAGTGAAATACACTCACAAACTCAACATAGTCAACTCATTTTGATGTACTGAGCCTTTCATGATACACTGAAAGGCATAGTTATTATAACTGGGCTTGCCTTAAGATTGAGTTTATCTCTGTCATTCATACATTAACCACAAGCTCTTGTTTGTTTGTCTGTTTTTAAGCTTAGAATAATACTATCATTCATCTTAGATATCTCTGAACATACTTTATTTTCTTTGTATCTCTATCTATAGTTTAGCTTCTTACCCAACACAAGGTAGAAACGCACATACAAAATAGTGAGTAGAAATGTTAAGCATGGGGCTCCTGGGTGGCTCAGTGGGTTAAGCCTCTGCCTTTGGCTCAGGTCATGATCTCAGGGTCCTAGAATCGAACTGAGACCTGCATCAGGCTCTCTACTCCATGGAGACCCTGCTTCCCCCTCTCTCTCTGCCTGCCTCTCTACTTGTGATCTTTCTCTCTGTCAAATAAATAAATAAATAAAATCTTTATTAAAAAAAATGTTAAGCAGTTGGACATAGCATCTTTTCTTCCCCCAAATAAATAGACTAATCCTATAGGTGAATATATATATTTTTAAAAATCTAAGTATAAGGACTCAAACACTAAAATTCCACTTGATATTCCATCCCACAACTTTATAATTATATTTGACCTTTGTGTGTACCATCACTGAGCTGACTGATTGGCTAACTTCTCTTCTATTATTTTCTTCCTTTTGACCTTCAAAAACTAGACAGCCTGATTAGTGATAGCTGGGAACAGCCATTTTCTGCAATAATTTTTTTGTTGTTGTTAATCAAATCATGAGCGATATTCAGTTTTTTCTTATGTTAATATCTAATTCCTTCTTTGAATTAAGTAGTTATGCTATAAAATATATTATTTTCTAGGCAGAATTAATGAAAATTTTATTTTTTAAAATTTATTTGACAGAGATCACAAGCAGGCAGAGAGGCAGGCAGAGAGAGAGGGGGAAGCAAGCTCCCCACTGAGCAGAAAGCCCCATGTGGGGCTCGATCCCAGGACTCTGGGATCATGACCTGAGCCGACGGCAGAGGTGTTAACCCACTGAGCCACCCAGGCACCCCTAATGCAAATTATTTTTATTGTGATGATGTAGGAATGAGAAAATCTGCATTAAAAGGGAAATAGACTCATAAAATTAAACTATCTGCAAAACTAAAGATTATATTTAACTTTGACATCATTTTTTCTTTTCTCTAAATTCTTATTTAATTTGATTATTTGAAATAATAAATCTACAGCACTTCATAAATTATTTAAAATTTTAATTAGACAGTAAGTAAGATGTTTACTAAAAAATTCCAGGTCAATAAACTGACCACAGAATGAAAATCAGTGAGTTGTGTAGGAGTTATAAACAAGAAAGTATACATTTACAAGAGACTAAAGATATAAAAGTTTTAATAAACATATAGAAAAAAGAATTTAGCAATTTGAATTAAGTAAAATTAGAGAACAATAATTTATATAATTAAATTTAAAAGAGAATTACTGATGTGGAATCATTTCATTAAAAAAAATCCATTTTTGGCTTTGTAAGTAATCCCAGTGACCTAGAGTGGGCCAACCTACTTAGTATCAGTATTGTGGAATGATATTCAATGAATTCTACTGCTCATATTTTTATCAGTAATGCTATTTTCCATTAAAAATATCTAGACCTCAATTGAGAGTACTGCTTCCATGAATTGGGATGCAGAAAACACTAGATAACTTTTAAACATATAGATCTTGCACTGAGAAATTAAATAATGTGACTATCAAAAAGGGAAATAATTATAGTAAGTTTTAAAACTTGAGTTTGCATGTAAAAAGCCATGAGAATATTACTACTAACAAAAAAAATTAATATTACTACTAAATTTACAAAAAAAAAAAAAAAGGTAGTTGACAATATCAGTAGTGAAGAAGTTGGCCACACTAAAACTTTGTATAGTTTTATTAATTGTAATAAATTAGGAAGTGTTGAGATATGTGGGTCTTCCTTTTCATCTGCTATCTACATGTGTGTTTATGAAACAAGGGATGTGGTTTCCACTATCTGTCATAGTGGAAACAGATGGATCTGGAGAATCTCAAGCAAGCCAAGCAGTTAATAGGTTTCATTGGACACTTCTCTTTTGTTTTCAAACCAGAAATTGAGTGCAGGACTTATTATAAAAATTAATTAGCTGTATATTTTCCAACTTTCTGTAAAACCACAGAGTTCTAACGTTTTCACTGTTGAGCTAGCAGTTGGAGTCTGTAGCTGGTTGACCCAGTGTTTCCCTCATCCTTTCTTTAGTACAGTTCCAGGAGTCTCTGAAACCTAGTTTGGAAACAGAGTTGTAGATATTAGCAAACTAGTCTTGTGGCTCCAAGGTGTTTGCCAGGGTTGAGTGCTTCATGGTCATCAATACTTACTATTATCCTCTTAAGTTAACATTATCAGTTAAAACATCATCCGTTGCTCTCGGATGGTTCGTTAGAATCTTGTAACACTATCACTCAAAGATGTCTTTGCTATCACCTAAGATAATGTGATTTTCAAAGAATACTGCTCTAAATCGAAAAATCATAGCAATGAACTAGTGGGAAAGGTATTCTATGAATGGTAATATTGAAAATCACAATATCACTTCAAAAAGCAAAACAAAACAAAAAATCAAGTAGCAAGTAAAATTAAGTTCAGCAATAGCCCAGGCAATACCTTTGTATTGCCTTTGTATCTTACCTTTTATTTAAAAAATAGGTAAGAGACAATAAAGAAAGTCTCTGACTGACTAGAACCTTCAATAACAAGAACAGAGGAATTGCTTTATGGTCTAGTTCCAGCTCTTCAGTAACACTTGTATATTGAATATTTGTAGAAACAATACCCTTATTCAAGTATCACATGGATAGGATTAAGAAAGTCCTAATAAACAATTATATAGTTAATAGTCATATATTTATCGGCCTTTCAACCTATCTTGTAGTGTTCAGAGGTACTATTTCTGATTGTGACCATATCTGTTTTCTTCAATTCAACATGTTTTCCATTTCCTTAAAATCTCTTGTATTGGAGCTAACTTTTTTATTGTTTCTGAATAAAATGTAGATCACTGCCTTATTTTAAGCCAGAAATTTATATTAATTTCTTCAGCGTGGAGGGGCCAAAGACAGACAGTACCTAAATGTACCACGGGACATGTTGATTATTTAAAGAAAGAGGACATATGATGTGATGAGCACCGGGTGTTATACGCAACTAATGAATCATTGAACCCTACATCAAAAACTGATGATATACTATATGCTGGCTAATTGAGATAAAATAAAAAATATATATATGGAAATGTTAGCGGTGGAAGAAAGAGTATTTTAAAAAATAAAAGGTAAGATGCAATGCTTATAAAAAATAAATTAAGTTACTTAAGAGACTATCTAAGCAAGAAGGACACCAGATGCTCTGCTTCCCCCTGAAAGCAGAAAATAAATCTCCTTTGTGATAAGTACCCTCCCTGTAGAATGAGGTAAAGACACATCCTTATCACCAGTTAGGGCACTTAGAGTCAAGGAGACTGTATAAAAACCCTTCTTATTTTTTACTAATTTATTACCACACACCAAATTCTGTTTAGAATCCCTTACTAATTGGAGCTCCCAAAGTTAGGTTTTCTTTGTTGTGTCAGTTTTTTACAGGGTTACTGTTTCTTTAAACATATAAAAACTTCCTCTATTGGTCATTTCTTTAGATCTCAGATTATTGAACCTGCATGCACATGAATTTTTTTTTTCCTCCAACTAATCTGCTTTCTGTAAATTTAATTCTTAGCCCTGCTGGAAGAACTTGGAGGAATTTTTTTTTTAATTTATTGTAAGTTTTTACATTAGGGACTATCACTTAATAATCATGCTTTAATAATCCTATTAGATAGTCAATGGATTTTTAAGAAATTAAGTCAAGTAAAAAGGAACTCGTAATGTAAATAAAATTAAATGTGACTTCTGAAATTAAACTTTTGAAATTCTATTTTGTACTAATGTTCTGTGTGTTTCTTCAGTTTGTATAAGTGAATGTGTGTGCAGATTAAGTATATAACCCCCAAAAGTTAATTGTATAATTCACTGACTTGTAGTAAAACACAATATTCAGATATTTTAAGTATGTATGTTTTTGTATAATCAAGAAACCAAACAATATTAAAAGGAGAAAACTATGAAATTAGTCAAGATCCAGGAAATTACCTTTGAATACAAGTCACAGAAGTCATCTTCATTCACACTTCAGTAAGGACTATTTTAATAGTTCACTCAAATTTATATTCATATTTACTACCTATTATGCATATAATGCTGGTTGGGATGTGGAGAATTTTAATGTCCAAAATGATGACAAGAGACCAACAATATAACAATGGAAAGGACATATTTATCATGCTGATTTGTTTTTAATAAAAGTCTTTATGCAGAGAGTGGCACTTAGGGATGAGAACTTAAATCAGAAAAAGAAGAGAGGAAGATCATCAACCAAGATACCCCCTGGATAGAAAGAGATCCATGAAACCAACACAAGAGTTCTCTGGCAGAGGCATGCAGGAAAGACTGGAACAATGGACATCAAGTCAACCACATGTAAGACCCCTGGGATTTGGTGCTAGCCATATACAAAGTGATAATAAGCGTGAAAGGAAATAAAGAGATAGGTAAGCAAATGAATATAAATAAATAAATAGCTTTGAGTGTGAGTTATCTTTAATGTTTAAGAATAAAAAAATTCTTTAAAGCAAGAAAGAGCAAATAAAAGATGAGGTTCAGAAGTGGATTTACCTACTGGAAAATGATCTCTAGGCAATTTAGCAGTGTTTATTAGCTTTCCATTTTTTTTTTTTATTACTGAGGATAGCATTGTAGTGAATCACCACATATAAAACAAATCATTCGTAATTTAAAAATATTATGAATATATATTAATCAAATTGATATTTTAAAATATTTAAAGAAAGAATATCCAAGGTAGAAAATTGAAGGGTCAATCCTTTTCCATTAATCTTCCTAGAAGTGGGGCGCCTGGGTGGCTCAGTGGGTTAAAGCCTCTGGCTTCAGCTCAGGTCATGATCCCAGGGTCCTGGGATCAAGCCCCACATCGGGCTATCTGCTCAGCAGGGAGCCTGCTTCCTCCTCTCTCTCTACCTGCTTCTCTGCCTACTTGTGATCTCTATCTGTCAAATAAATAAATAAAATATTAAAAAAAAAATCTTCCTAGAAGTAAGTAGTTAGGACACTTTTTACGGTACCTTATGAGTCTTCTCATATACCCCCTCATACTTTTAATTTATATATTTATGCCATAATAATGATTAATCATTTTTAAATACCTATTAATTTTCTATTGTCAGAAATGAGTTACTTCTCTTATGTCATACTTTTTCCTTCTCCTTATATCTTCAGTTGCCATTAATAACAATTAAAAACACATTTTCAGTGTTTAAGATATGTTTAAATTATTTATTTTAAAGCTTTATGTTAAAGGTTACCCTATTTTAAGTCTTTGTGTGAAATTTACTAGCAAAACTAAGCTTTAATCAGAGTTCATCACTTTTACAGTCAGATAATTGGTCATTTATTGAATTATAAACATCTTAATACTATACAGCATTTGTCTATTGAGTATCAAAGTTACTATTTATAAACTACTTTGGGTTTTTATTTCATTCAGACATATTTTATGGTTTCAATGATTCTGACTTACATTCTATCAGCCTCCACATTGAAATGCACAAGACTTAAATCTTTGTTGTTTCTTCTTTAAAATCTGGTTTCCATTGGGAATACTGATAAATTATCAACCTGGATTCTTTGCCAATTGGCTTAGCTCTGGCATGTTTATAAAAAGTAGAAACTATAAGGGAACATTACCATTTATTCACTGATATATTAAAAAAAATGATAGGTAAGACAATCTGTTTGATAGTCTTAACACTGTTAACTCACTGTATTGTCAAATACACTTTTCCAAATTTGTCCCAGCAGCCCTGTAAGCCAGATTTCAGATAAATATGGGTTAAATCGATATGTTGAGCGTATGGTATTTTGGTTTTAGAAATATATTTTACACTTGGGCTGCTCAGTGTACTCTCATTAAATTGCCTTCAGGCACAACTTTTTACTTTCATTTTTTGTATATTGAGTCACTGACAGTTTTGCTGTATTTTCAAACTAACTTTCTCCACAGGTTAGACAACCTGTGATTTGAGTTTGTTTTCAGGAGACTACAGCTTCAGTGTCGCAGTCCCTCTGAGACTAAGCTGTCTGGATGGGAAGTGCCTGTTCTGGTATCCTGGGGATTTTTTTTTTTTTTCTTTCCCATGCGCTGGTGAGTATCTTCCTTTGAAGATGCTCTATATTTCTCTCCCTTCCTTTTACTCCTTCACTGAATTAGCTTAGCTTCCTAAGAAAGGGAACCCGAGTCAATCTTTCTTTCTTTTCCTTTTTCTTTTTCTTTTTCTTCCTTCCTTCTTTTCTTTTTTCCTTTCTTTCTTTCTCTTTCTTTCGTCTCTTTCTTTCTTTCACATGCTTTGTTTTAGTTTTATTTTATTTTACTTGCTTGTTTGTTGAAATATTCATGCCAAAAAATATTTTCATTGGGTTTCCAATGTGTCTGATCATTTGCTTGAGTATAGGATTCTAGATTAAAAATTATTTTTCTGTACATTGTGATATTATTCCTTTGAAATGAAAACCTACCCTTTCCTTATGCTACTATTTCTTCCTTTCCCAACTGTTCTTTCATGTTCCATCCAAATGTCCATCAGCTGATGAATGGATAAATAAAATATAGTACATCCAATAAATAGAACATCAATTCTTTGCTTTTTCCTTGTCCTTTTACTTTCTTCTTTGATTGATATATCTTGTTAATTATTTAAATCGGCAGTTTCAGTGAGTTGACAACTGGCAAGATCAGTGCTCATAAATGGTTTATCCAGCACAATTTAAGGGTTCATTAGTGATAACTTGACAATATTTGCTACTACTTGACAGATGAATAAGAGACAATTTTACTTAGTGCCATTTACCTCACACCTCCTAAAATTACTGTAATCAAAAAGATATCAAAATGTGGTGGGCAGGATGTGAAAAAGTGTAACCCTCTTACTTAGGAGAAGTCTGGAAGTTTCTCAAAGATTAAACACAGAATTACCATATGAACCCACAATTTTTATCCTGGGTATATACCTTATAAACACATATGTACACAAAATTCATAGCAGCATTATTAATAAAAACATCAAAGAATGGAAACAAACCAAACACCCATTAACTGATGAATAAATAAAATATAATATCTCTATGCAATGGAATATGGTTT
The DNA here is from genome assembly GCF_022355385.1 of Mustela nigripes. NCBI lineage: Eukaryota > Metazoa > Chordata > Mammalia > Carnivora > Mustelidae > Mustela > Mustela nigripes. Next base: position 16,308,019 of record NC_081568.1, on the reverse strand, counting down.
GTCACTAAAAGGAATGACATACTAATACATTCAAGGATATGAATGAACATTAAAAATATGTTAAGTGAAAGAAGTCATGAAAGACAGACCTATTGTATGGTTTTATTTATATGAAATGTCCAAATTGGCAAATCTATAGAGATAGAAAGCATATTGGTGATTGCTTAACTCTGGGAGTTGGGGTTGATCTATTAACTTGCTATGGTTATAATGTTTCCATTGAATGTAGATCAACATAATTCTGATATCCCACTATAATAATTGTGAGCTATATTCTTTCATAAATCATGCAAGGTCTTGTTTTTTCCTTCTATCTAGAAAGAAAAGAAATTAATTAGTTTGAACCAAGTGAAAAACATCTATTTCTGTTTCCCAGAAATGTGACCGGGACTACTAATTGGTATAAAATTTCCCCTTTGAGGTAATGAAACTATTCTAAAGTAGTTTGTGGTAATGATTGTACAAATCTGTGAATATACTAAAAAACATTTAATTTTACACTATAAATAAATGAATTATATGATATGTGAATCATACTTCAAAACATAAAAAAAAATATGAAGACAAAGTTTAGAGCAGCATTATTTATAAAAGCCAGAAACATGGAAACAAACTAAATGCCCATCTGTGTGTGTGTGTGTGTGTGTATTAGGATTTGGAATATGTATGTATCCATATATCTATATCCACCTATCTGTCATCTATCTTTCTTTTTTTAGTATTTATTTATTTATTCAACAGAGAGAGACAGAGTAAGAGAGAGAACACAAGCAGGGGAGTGGGAGTGGGAGAAACAGGCTTCCTGCCGAGCAAGGAGCCCAATGCAGGATTCTATCCCAAGACTCTGGGATCATGATCCGAGCTGAAAGCAGACGCTTAATGAATGAGCCACCCAGGCGCCCCCATCATCTATCTTTCTGTCTTTGGGATATGGTTTAATTCTGGAAATACATCAAAAAATCGTTATTATTATTCATTTGAGATATACCCAAACTTACTTGGAAATAGCAGCTTTGTATAACCTTGCATCATTTTTTCTTAATTTATACATTGTTTTACCTGGGGAAAAAAATCAGTAAGTTTATCAGAAATAACCTATTTGTTATATTTGTGAACAATAAGCCAAATTAATAAGCTCACTTTTCTACTCAAACATGTGCCAGAACTGACCTTTCCTCTGGGTTGCCAATTTAAACAAAAGTATATCCTTTTATTACTGGAATTCTGTGCAGTAATTGGAACAAACTTCTCACCTTGATTCTACCTAGAAATGATCTGTCACTATATCTTCATACTGTGAACACTGTGATGAAAGTAACTCTTATGAACCACAATGCAGCAATTTTTACATTTAAATAATTTATGAAAACACCAGTGGCACACTATTCCAAAATGTAGTTAATCTGTACCACAAAACAGTTATGATTTACTGAAAGATAATGAGCAATGGAAGCATTTGAGAAACTTTTAGACTAGCATAATTAAAACAACTTTATTCAAAGTCTAGTTAGAATTTAAGAACACTGATCTACTAACGTGCTATGGTTTTAATGTTTCCATTGAATGTAGATCAACATAATTATGATATTTCATTGTAATAATTGTAAGCTATATTCTTTCATAAATCATGCAAGCCCCTGTTTTCTCCTTCTATCTCGAAAGAAAAGAAATTAATTAGTTTGAACCAAGTGAAAAACATCTATTTCTGTTTCTCATAATGTTAGAAACTGTGTTTGTTTCTCACAGTAAAATTAGACATTGTGAATTGCTAGGGTCATGATAAATAAATTGGCAGTGATATACCAGTGTATAATGTAAAAGGACTTTTTAACTTCTGAATGTTTTTAATGTGGTGTGTAAGTAACTTAGCTAGAAATTTTGTTAGTTTGGGTGAGCAACTTATATATACATAAATTTCAATTCTTTAGTGTAAAATTTAGGGTAAATGTACATGAACATGACTTTTATATAATTTTATAATAACTATGAGAATACAAATTGTCCTAATCTCTTTGTAAAATTAAAAACAAAATATGTAGGAGGGAAGATTTATGGGCTGAACTGTGCCCCGACCAGAACTCAGATGTTGAAATTTGACCTCCAATACCACAGAATGTGATTGATTAAAGAAAGGACCTTTAAATAGGTGATAAAGTTAAAATGGGGCCATCTGTGTGGGCCATAACTTAATACGACTGGCATCTTTATAAGAAGAGAATATTAGGACCCATATGGAGTTACCAGGATTGCACGCCCCAAGAAAATGCAATGACAGAGTGAGAAGGTGACCACGTGCAAGCCATGAAGAGAGACCCTAAGAGAAATCATATCTGTCAACCTTGATCTTGGACTTTAAGCCTCCAGTTTTGAGGAAAATAAAATCTACTGTTTAAGCCACCTAGCTGTGGCATTTTGTTATGGCTGCTCCAGGACATTAAAATAGGAGACAGTTGCCAAGAATTCACAACATGCTTTTTTTCCAGGTTTAAATGCCTCCTTATTAGTGCATTTACCTGTGTGTAAGAGAAGATGGTGTTTGAATTCCTTTACAAACTCTCCTCATCGGTGTTCTTTGTTTAAGATGCTTTCGGCTGACATAACACTTATCCGCAGTCCTTTCTAAGATCACTCTCGCATGACTGAGAATGGAAGATCAAAATCTACATTTAGAGACTTGCATGCAGCAGAGGACTGAGTACAATTCAGACTGTGTCTTCTTGAAACAGTTGTGTGGGATTCAGAAGGCAGACGAACAGAGAGGGCAACATATCAGTAGCAATCTCAACTTAAACAGGGGATCTTTAGTAGATTATCCTACACTTGCAGTAGGCAGAATCTCCTAGTGCAGTCACAGTCTCCATGAGTGTGGTGGCTCTGTGTCCACAGCAATGGGACCAGCGTCCAGGACCTGGGTCATGGCAGCAGTGATGTGCTGTGGACAATGGACCTAACTTCCATTCATCTAGACTCACTAATGACTTAGCAAGCATGCAGTTCCCTGTGTTAAGTCAATTTCAGCTTGAAATACCCAGAATTATTTCCATTTCCTGTGCTGAATTCTGAATTTTTTATTTAATTTACTGTTGACTGTAAAAAGTATTTTTTACCAGCAAAGAATTGAAGAAACCCTATAAAAATGTTTTAGAACAATCAGGCTGGATTGGGAGAAGGGAAAAAAAAAAATTCAGTAGCTTCTACCAGATTCTTTGAGGATTCCCTAAACAGATAATTGATTGCCTCCTGGTTTTCTATGATATTAAACATGCATCATGTTTTTTTGCATCAGTGCCAGACACAGAGGGAGAAAATGAATGAATTAGGTTAAGATTTAAAAAAAAAAAAAAAAAAACCTAGAAATGGACACTGGATAATGTATTGGATAATAAAACAAAGTAACACTGACAGTGATTACAACAATGTGGATTTGCTGTATTGTTTACCTTGCAAGAATCAGTTTATGAAAAAGCTAATGTATGTGTGTATGGAAATTCTCAACCCGGGATGTGCTCTTGCTTATTATTCCTGCCCAAGTGGGGTTTCATATATGCGGATTCCTGTTCCTGTCAGTTTCCAAGGTAAAGAATTTACAAAACAAGTATTCAACTACTTCATGACAGAGCATCCCCTTCAAAATAAAGATAAGAGTTGTATCTTAGAGCTTCCACAACCAAGAAAAAAGCATAATTGTTGGCTGGATTCTTCAAGTTTAGGATATATCATATTCGATGCTTGATAATACTGTCCCAAACAATTTATCACATGATACATGAGGTTTCTAGTTCTGCATGGGTGGTAGAATAACAAAGGGTTCATGTCTAGCTTGTAATGAAAGCAGTCCTGCCTCATGGACCATACGGCCTAACAGATACTATGGTTCTAGAAGTGTCTGTCATAAAGACAACTGGTGGATCTTCCAGCAAATCCAATCTGAGAGATGCAGTACATTTCCTCCATGTTTAGGATCAAGGGAATTCTATCTACAACTGAGCAGTGAACACCATTCAAAACATAGCTCTTGGAATGATCCTGGATCCTGGTGAAAAGCTAAGTACTAAATGTGGATCATCAAGAACATGTATCCCAAATTTTCCATCAGGAAATAATTATTATCAAGCCACCAAAATTGGAAAGTGCCTATATTAGTGATAACTAAAAAAATGTATCATCAGTGATTAGGAGAGATCCTTCTAGGGATCAAATTTATTAAAGCTTACTTTTTCATTTATATCGGGTGGAAGAGAAATCTAATGAGTTAAACATATGCATGAGTTCATAAGCAGTGGCACAGGGCATGCTAGTTGGTCAGGTGCCTGGAAGTAGCAACTCTGGAAATCTTATGAAAAGGAATTCTGGAGAAGAGGCATGTGGGTGGTGTAATAGGAATAAGCACAAAATTTGAGAATATCAGAGTCATATATTACTGTTCATCAGAAATCATCATTTGTAGAAGAGGTAATAACCCAGTAGACAGGATGACTTAGCCAATAGGTAAAGTCAGCTTCTATCCTGACACACCATTGCTTTCACAATACACTATGCAGTAGTTAGAGATAGAGGCTCCAAATGGACCAGTGGCATGAATTACATCTCTGCAAGGATTTTCTAGCTACTGCTACTGTGGAATATCTGACTAATCTACAACAGAGATAGAGGCTGAGCTCCTGATATAGAATCCTTTAAGGATTTCTGTAAGTCACTTAGCTTCCATAAACCAAGCCATCCAGAGGATAGAATGTTATGTACCTGGATTTCTAAATTGAAACTTTATTACTATGCCTCCTGGAATGAAGAGGCAAGAAATCAAATATGGGAAAATAAATCTAATATTATTTATTATAATATATAATAATTCACAGAAAAAATAATTCACAAGCAAAATGAGCAGTAAGACAAATTTTGCAAACCGCATTAGGAAGCTCAATTATCTGAACAACTAGTAAATTCAATAATATTTTATTTCATTATATATATATATATGTATATATATATAAAGTCTCAGAGATAAAAGACAGAATTTAATCTTTACAATAAGAGTAAAAATTTACTTACAAGAGGAAATGGCTACATAAAGCAGTAATTAAAGTATTTGTTGTGAAAAATACATAATTTCTAACTGTTTATGTAAACAAGATGGAAAATCTGTTGAATAGAGAATTAGAAAAAAGCTAACCTAGAATTAAAATGATAATCCAGAATGGAAACCAAAACAATAAAGAAAGGAAAACTGAAAACAGGGGAAGTTAAGAATATTCAAAATACTGATATAAAAACAAAACAATACCGTCCATTTGAAAACAAAAGAAGAAAGATACATAAGAAATATATGGAATATCAGGTACATTAACATTCAATACTAAAAGTGAAATAATAGAGATATTGATTGAAGGACAAAATTAACAAGATTATTTAAACTTATAGATACCTGGGTGCCTATGTGGCACAGTCCATTAAGCTCTGACTCTTGGTTTGGGCTCGGGTAGCAAACCCATGGTCTTGGGATCAATCAAGCCCGAAGTGGGGCTCCATGCTCAGTGGAGAGTTTCTCTCCCCCTCCTTCTGCCCCTCCACACTGTGTGCTCTCTCTCTCTCTCTAAGACAAATAAATACTAACAAAGTACACCTAAAAATATAGTCTTCAAAAGTATAAAGCAGGGGCGCCTGGGTGGATCACTGGTTTAAAGCCTCTGCCTTTGGCTCAGGTCATGATCCCAGGGCCCTGGGACTGAGTCAGTAGGGAGCCTGCTTCCCTCTCTCTCTCTTGGCCTGCCTCTCTGCCTACTTGTGTCTGTCAAATAAATAAATAAAATCTTTAAAAAAAAAAGTATAAAGCAAAGACTGATAAAATTACAAGCAAATACACAATTAAATTGGAAGATTTTAACACAATATGAGTAACTTACAACTCAAGCAATCAAAAATTAAAAATTTTTAAAAATTTTTAATTTTTTAAAAAATTAAAATACAGATCTAACTATCATAGGTAACTATATAAATAAATATTTTAAAATTGACTCTGTCCTGTGCCGTAAGAGAATTCTCAAAATACTGCAAAAAATAGATAAAATACAGGCTATATCATTGGAATCCATAAGATTCAAAATTAACAATAAAAGCATACATACACAAATACTTGAACCCTACTATTGGAAGTGAAACAGCTTCTAACCCTGATGGAAATAAGGAATAATAAAAATCATGAATGAAGCAGATAATAGCATGCAGAATTTTAAATAGTTATTAACGGCACTTGAAATTATAAACTATTATCACGTAAATTATCACGTAAAGGTGACATACAGTGAATATGCGGCAAGAAAAAGAATTGATACACCAGGAAAAGCAATTGCGAAATGGTTAATGAAGTCAGAGCAAAAGATAAAAGCATTAGTTGTCAAAAATGCATGTGCTTTCCATTGAACTAACATAGAATCGATAGGAAGGTCCTTCCTTACCCTCTTAGAGTAGCTAAAATTCTGCTTCAGGCACAACGTCACATCTTTACTATTCTTTTGTACTTGTGACTGGGGATTTTTATGAATGATTTACTTTTCTTTTTTTAGGTATGTAAGAATAGCAGTGTCAATAGTAGATATCAAAGAGCAATTTGGTCCATTCTGACAAAGATACATGGATGTCTACTCTATTTTGTAAGCTTTCTGATGCTGGAAATTATAGCTTATATAAAATATAAACTATTCCAGAATTTTATTACTTTTGATACTTCTACCTGTGAATGCCAGCAACAGCCAATAAAATGGGATTCTTAACACTTTTTGCTTTATGCATGACTGTATAAATTCACTTTAAATTCCATTTCAGGACACATATTTTTTCTGATGTTCTGTCATTTCTGCTACATCTGATGATTTTAAACACTGTTCTTAAAAAATTAGAGTTTTATATTGTTTATCCAACACTAAACTTGAATTCTTCCAACCAATACAAATTGATTTAACATAAAATCAATTGATATTCTTGGTCCTTCATACTTTTTTTTTTAATTTTTTATTTATTTGACAGAGAGTTAGAGAGAGAGCACAAGTAAGCAGAGTGTCAGGGAGAGGGGGAGAGAGAGAAGCAGGCTCTCCGCTGAGCAGGGAGCCCAATGTGGGGCTCGATCCCAGGACACTGGAATCATGACCCAAACTGAAGGCAGCTGCCTAATCAACTGAGCCACCCGGGCACCCCGGTCCTTCATACTTCTCACTAGTTTTGGCTAGCACTCATGAACAGAAATCTGAAAGCTTTCCTTTTTATAAATAATGGTGTAATTCTACATGGTTTGTCTGAGAAGATAATCAACAAATGCAAATTTCCATAAAGCTCAAAAGACTATTCGATGTGCATTTTATAAATAATAGTATGATTGTGTTATTTTTAAATGATTTCTATAATATTTTAATAGGATGATCTACATTATAAAAAGTGAGCTAATAATAATTATAAAAATTTATGGAGAGCAACACTACATGCAAAAAGGCTGAACTTCTCTTGGCAAGGTAGGTACGATTCATTTATATCATAAAACAACAAATAAATTTCCAATTATTTGGTCAGCTATATATATATCCATGCACAGAAACCTTTACCCAATCATATAATTAAGTCACAGGTAAATTTTGATCACCTGCAAATGTACTCAGTTCACCTCTGACTCCAAATTAGAAATGCAACCAACATCACCTGCATCTACATCAACAAATTTCATTAACCTTTCCATGACTTGGAGTTGCCACTCATTACAAAGCTGCTTCCCATAGTTCATTCAGTCTGTAATTTATCACAAAACTCATCCAAACTCCCTAATGGCTTACTCGCCACTTGAGAAAGTTCTGTTTAAAATACTAGTAAGTCTGGTAGTTCTCACTTATCTAAATTTCATTCAGATTTTTGTTTCAATGCCAAATCTTGATAAAGGACTTTAGTGATTACTGAATTTAAAATTGCATTGTTTTTGGTAAAAAAAAACATTCAACAATTATCTACTTTACTTGGTTTACTTTTCAACGAATCACTTGAATGATCTTACCTTATATCATCTAACACATATTTGTTTATTATCTGTGTTCTCTGTTAGAATGGAAGATCATTTACTGGAGCAGGGTTTTTATCTACTTTGTAAACTACCTTATTTTCTGTATCACAAAAATGACTGGTGCATAATAGGAGCTCCACAAGTATTTATTGAATGAACAAATGAAAGAGCCACTGTAGAGAGAGAAAAATCTGTCCACTAACCTTGCACGAATCTCTATGATATAAAAATCTTTTTGTATTTTATTTTGCCATAATTTAGAATGTAGAGATTATCTTCGGGAAAATAAGAAATACTTCCACAAAGGAGAAATGATAAAATATGCTGAGAAAAAAAGCAAAACCTGACCTTTAACTGAACAAAGTAATAGAAAAAAGAATTTGAGGAATGAGAGGATATAATATCGCTGGTGGATACTTATCTACATACAAGTAGGTGAAATAGAATAGGTAGCATAATAAGAAATGGAAATTCTTAGGGCGCCTGCGTGGCTCAATGGGTTAAGCCTCTGACTTCGGCTCAGGTCATGATTTCAGGGTTCTGGGATCGAGCCCCACTTCAGGCTCTCTGTTCAGTGGGGAGTCATTTCTCCCCTCTGCCTGGCTCTCTGCCTACTTGTGATCTCTCTCTCTGTCAAAAAAATAAATAAAATCTTGAAACACACATACACACACACACACACAAAAGAAATGGAAATTCTTATGAAGAATCCATTCAAACATTATTATGAAAATAATTATGCAAATATTCAATTAACAATAATCATATTGAAGAATGTTAAAATGACAAAGAACAGAAATATGTATCAGACAGAGCAGCATCTTGGCTCTATCAGTGTCTAGGTTAGCCATATAATTTTTTAATTTTCATCTTCTTTATTCACAAATCAACATATAATATGGTTGTTGAAACAATTAAATGGGGTCACTCACAGAAAACACTTGTAAAATAGACTTGTGACAACTATGAAAAATCAATGATCTCTCCCTATTACTGGATACAATGTAGCCTACATTACCTATTCACTTTTAGTTACATGCCCTGTGACTAAGTTCTAGTCAATTAAACTGCCAATTGGATGTCAGTCCAAGTGAAGAACTCCACTTGCAGATGTGGTTTCTTCTTCCATCTTGATAGAGAGAAAAGGACATAAGCCCTAGGGTAACATTGGAAGCCATGTGTTAAATATCCTCTGTTAGCTTGGATCCCTGAAAGAGACTGCCTGGAGGAAGGCAGTCCTGCCGACATTTTGGCCCACTCATTACTGTTATAAAAGCAAGAAAACAACTTAAAATGTCTTTAGTCCACTTTATCTTTTGGGAATTTTTTTCCAGCAAGTAGTAAATCTTAACATAAACCATAAAAATATGATACATTTAATGTAATAAAAACTGGTCAGCTGTGTTGTTTTAGCAGCTGCTTTATTCCAGGACACGTTGAATTTTCTAAGTTATATAACTAATTAATGAGTCATTACATATTTCATGGGCAGAGATGATATGAACATCTTTGAAAATGACAAAATCAATGTCCAGGTCCTGTCAAAAACTCTTGTACTATAAAATATATCATTATTTCACATGTAAAGTTTATATTAAAAACTACCACTGATATGTGGATTTTTTAATGATTAGTTAGAAATTGATTCATTTGTTAGTTAAATGACTTATTATTAAGCAACAATTTTAGATTTCATGTCATCCAAGTTCCTGGTACAGCACAGTTTTATTTAGTTTATTTACAGCCATAGTAGAATAGATTTTAAACAAATGATAAACCTAGTTTAGTGTTGTATTTATCTGTTATAAATAATACACCACTAAACATCTCCCAACTATATGAATGATCCGTAAAGTTTTATATTAATTATTAGTTACTTTTATGATAGGAGGAAACTGAGATATTAACTGAGATGAAACTGAGATATTAACTTGGATTGTATTATTTAATATCTGAGCCTTCTTAATCATTTATATGCTTGCTTTCTTTACATATATTTAAAGATTTTAAGGGAAAAAAACTTTTTAAATTTTTTTTATTCTACAAAATGTCAATGAAAATAGTGTTTAAGTGGAATGAATTTTTAAAATAATTTAATAATTGTAATTTAATAAAAATTTTACATTCACAGAATATTCTTACATGAAAACTTATGTGTTAGAGGAACTAGGGATCAGGACCACTGTAGGACTTATTAACTGAATTTTGGTTTTCCGAAAATAATCTGTCTTTAATACTGAAGGACATTGAAACACTATAAGAAATTTATTTTATTCTACCGTTTTGAATTCAAGTAAAAATCACTCAATCTTTTGCAAAAGACTGTCAGATGGTGTTCTGTCCTTCAAATAGCTGCAGAGGCTCAAAGTCATGGGTTGATAACAAATTTGTCAATAAGCATTAGTGATAGTAAATACATTTAGAGTGAAATGAAATTGTGGATATTCAATTACAGAGCAATCAACATTGTTGATTTGTTTTAATACTTAAAAGACAGCCCAACTCTCACAGATTAACAACGCACCATCTGTATCCAAGCTTGACACTAATTGCCAGTAAAACAAACATGAAAGCTTATTGTCCAAAGCTGCAAATCACAACTTGTAATCAAATTCAAGGTGGTCATTTTCTCAAAATTTGTACAAGATCCTATAAGTAAGGTAAACTGAAGATTTATCATTTTTTTTCTCTTTTGAGTTTTCTCCTTTAGCATTTTGGACTGTAGTTGATAATAAACTTTCTGTGTTGCATTTTTATTTTGAATCTCAATTATTTGTTTTTGTTTTATTTTTTTTTTAAGTATTGGAAGATTCTATTTATTTCAAGATCAAATACCAGGCAAAAGTAATCAATGGCGATAGAGATCAGAATAGTGATGACCTCTGACAAGTGTAGGGTATGGAGAGCTAAAAGGCAGGGGTATGGAGGATATTGTCCAGGAAGGGATAAATCGGGGGGGTTGTTGGCAGTTATTTGTTTATGTGTGTTATACTATAACTCCTCTAAGTTCAGTAAGGAAGAATTAATACCTGGTTCTCCTGCTAATAGTAATTCCTAATTGTCTCCTTATTTCCATAAATAACCTTGAATTTCCACATGACTACTACAATGGCAATATCAGGTATCACCTTATTATATTTCAGATGTGAGGAGGCTGCATTTTATCAGAGTAGAAAATATATGCTATAATGTATAATCATTGAGGAAGAATAGGCTTCTTATTTTAAAAATCAGCTTTAAATAATGGATGAAGGGAGGAATCTACGATGGTAGAACAGGTGAGTCTTAGCACCCAAGTTTTCAGGTAGGTTTGGGATAGTAGAAGCCATCTTTAGCCAGGGCTATTGTTACCTTTGGTAACTGTAATAATCATCTACCAAGTGCTAAATAAGGGCAAAGCATGATTCTTATCCTGGAAGAAAGCAATCTTGCAGTGAAAATAAAAAGGGGGAATGCTGAAATTCTAGGCCATTGGAATAGAAAAGTACCAAATTATGGAAGAGAGATTACTGAGAAAGAAAGAAGACAAGTACTCAAAGTTGCATGGAAAGCTATTGTCATATTACCTTCTAGATTCTCTACTTTTCATTTCCTAGGATGATTGAGGGGTCTTGAATCTTGATTTGGAAGAGCACAAGGGCAGAAACTAGTTTATAGAATATTCCCTGGACTTTCTCATTTGATGAGATGACTGATTATAATTAAAGATTTATATCACTTATTCAATATCCATTTTTAAAATGCAAATGGAGTATGATAGTTAAAAGGGGTTCACTTGCTGCAAATTAATTTGATCCGCCTAAATTTCTAACAAGGAATAAATTAGAGATACAATATGTGTGACCATTAAAATTAAAAGAGAATTGGGGAGCAGATAGATAGAAATTGGAAGTCTAGAAAATTTCAAATGGGAGAAGACGCCTAAAAGAGTCACAATAGAAAAAATAAAAAATCTGGGGCAATTTGGTTCATAGTACACTTCCAGAGACATCAATTTAAAAATAAGGACACAAATAATGTAAGTGAATAAACAACTTAAAATGTATTTTTTCTCTTGAAATTTTGCCTAAAATTCAAATTGAAAAATTTTACATTCACAGAAATTAGGTGTCACCAAATTCTTTCCTTTGAGAAGTATAATGTGAAAGAACAAGACTGTCTATCCTGTGGTTAGAGCCATCTTGCCCCCTTAGGAGCACTAGCAGTTGTGCAAGTGGGAAGTAATGAGCATTTGATGGTTTGTTGCCATCTTCATCATGGCCTTCCATTATGAAACTATAAATGGTCTTGTATGTAATCTAAATTGACTATAAATTATGCTAAATGTACATTTAGCATTAGATAGAAAAATCTAGCATAAAGCAAAGCTGGGTCAATTCCTAGTATTTAGAAGAGTTCAAAAGAGATCTGTGAACTGACTGAGTGGTACTTGAAGTTTCAATGTTGTTGAAAAACTGAAGACTTTATTTAAAATTCCTCCTAAAGTGGTGATGCAACATGGGGGCTTAAGTGGGTAGGAGAAGAATAAATGAAACAAGATGGGATTGGGAGGGAGACAAACCATAAGTGACTCTTAATCTCACAAAACAAACTGAGGGTTGCTGGGGGGAGGGGGTTTGGGAGAAGGGGGTGGGATTATGGACATTGGGGAGGGTATGTGCTTTGGTGAGTGCTGTGAAGTCTGTAAACCTGGTGATTCACAGACCTGTACCCCTGGGGATAAAAATATATGTGTATAAAAAATAAAAAATTAATAATAAAAAAAATAAAATAAATAAAAGTCCTCCTAAAATAACTGTATAAAGCATGATAAGTTTGTCCAATAACTATTAGTTTTTGTGTTAACTGAGAGAAATTTTGAATAGAGTATGTTGGCCAACTCAGTTTGTCCCTAAAATCCTTCCATTGTCAGAGAGAGAAGAGTAGAAAGAAAGGTGTGGTGGAGAATTAGAGGTAAAAATACAAAGAGGACTTTTTTAAATTATGATTTTTAGCTAAGTTTTCTTTTTTACAGTGTGATTTTGTTAACTCTCTAGAAAATATGTAATTTGAGCAATACTAATTTAAGATAGAAAAAGAGCATTGTTCAAACAATACCACAGGATCTTGGCATCTCTAGGGCACTAGTTATTGCAAAAAAAAAAAAAGTGATAATTCTTAGCAGAGAAAAACAGGGACAATTGAATTTGCAGTGATGATAGAGTATGTAGAGCATGCAAAGGTGATCACTGAAGGAAAGCTGAGGCAAAAATACTGATGGAAGGTATGTGGTAACTCACCAGATGTATCTGGTGATGCATTCACCAGAGTGAATATACCAGAAATATTTAAGCATTTCTCAGAAGTGCTATAAGATTTATATCAGACATACTAAGATAAGGACCCAGAAGCAGATTTCATTATGGGAAGTTCCCACTTAAGACTTAACCAAGATGGTGGTACAGGAGACCTCACCCTTTATCTCCTACAAAGATCAACAATTCCAAAATTATCAAACAACAACAAAAAAGCTCTAAGAGAGTGGGGTGTCCACCTAAGAAACTTCAGGAACATCACACAAGAACAACTACACAAAAAGATGTTCAGGGAGGGAAAGAACTTCAGTTTGTCTACATTGTCCCATGTCCCAAGAGGGAACTGCCTAGCTAGAAAGAGCTCCCCTCCCTGGGAAAGAAAACAAAACAGTGTGAGTGACCAGCTTTCCAAGTATTTGGAAGCACTCCCACAGGGGTCCCACTTCTATTTTACTCCACCGAGACTGGAAAAACCGAGATGTCTAGGAACAGGAAGAAAAAGAGGGCTACCAACAGCACCCACACAGCAGGAGCCTTTGTTGACCACAGTGACCTGCACCACAGACAAACTCAGCTGGGCTTTTTCCTCAATGAAGAAGGAATCAACAGTTCCTATGAATCCCTTGCAGATTTCCCCAGCTTTTGCTCCAGGTATTTGCATTTGCTTGACCAGCTGTTTGAGTCTTGCCTCTGCCCAGGTCAGAGCCTGGGGAACTGAACCAGCAGCCAGCCTGGGCCTCTGGAGGGGCATGAGTGTGAGATGTCAATAAAACTGCCGTGGTGACCTCTATCACCATGTGCACCTGGGGCTAGCCCCTCCAGGATCACCTATATGATCCTAGCCTGACACATCACTTGTGTTCACTGCCATGAAACCATGGCAAGACTCAGCAGGCATCATAGTACACAAGAACAACCAGGGCACTCACAGCTATCCACCCCACAGAAGGAGCTGGTCCTTGCTGACTTCCCTGGCCCTCACCACTATGTGTGTGTCTTCAACTAGCATCTGCCACTACTCAGGCACCTGCAGTCACTCTCCCAGTCACATGTGCACATGACTGGCTCTGGCCATCAGCATTTCCTGCCTTGATTCCTAGCTTCTGGACATCAGGATGCTGCTGAGAACCCCAACATTTCTTGCAGCTACTAAAGATTCTCCACGGTGCTCATCAAGGACCACACAGTTGTTGATGCTATAGGATCCTGATGCCACCCTGAACCCAGTGCCAGCATGTGCCCATGTGTGTGGGGTCCTGCACCTATACACCCAAAGTAATAGCACCTTCCATCATGTCCCTACATGCAAATCAAAGTCTTCCCATATTAAGTCAGTCCCAAAGGTCCAGAAGAGGGGTCTGCCTCTTTAAATGTACAGATACCCATGGTTGGCCACAGGGATTATGAAGAATCAGGGAAACATGGCTTTACAAAAAGAATACAATAAAATTCTAGTGACTGACCACCAAAATTTAGAGATCCACCAGACAATGAATTCAAAATAATTGTTCTACATAAGCTCAGCAGTCCCATTTCTGTGTATATATACAGAAAATGGAATTGAGATTTTGAAGAGATAACTGCAGTCCCATGTTCATTGCAGCATTATTCACAATAACAAGATAAGGAGATAAATTAGTTGTCCTTCGATGGATGAATGGGTATAGGTATTGTGTGAGATATGTGTGTGTGTGTGTGTGTGTGTGTGTGTGTGTGTGTGTGCACCCACGCATGCACACACATACATGCAGGTACAATGGAGCCTTAATCGACCATGAAAGAGAAGGAACTCCTATCTTTTGTGACAACATGGATGGCCTTATGGACTTCGAGGGCATTGTGTTAAATGAAATACATCAGAGAAAAACAAATATTGTATGATATCACTTACACGTGGAGCCTCAAAATGCCAATCTCATACAAACAAGAGAATAGAATAGCGGTCACCAGGGACTGTAGGAAAAGAGAAAATGCCAGTCAAAGAGTGTACACTTTACACTGAATTCCAGAAAAAGAGCCAGGGAATACATTATATCAAGGTCATGAGACTTACTCTCAAGTTAATCTAAAGGGCATTTTTAATGATGAAATTATTTATTGATAGCATATGTGCATGGCCGCTCTACTGAAAATTTTTTGTGCCAACTGGAGCTGAAAGATTTTAGTTCCAATTCCTCCATTATTGTATTAACAACTTTATTACATCCCTCAGTCTCTCTGTGGCTTATTCCTTTTTTTTGCCAAAAACTATATTGGCTCAAGAAAATAGCTTCTAATATCCATTACAACGTTTTATTTTTTGTTTATAACTTAGAACAACAAAAATATTGAGATATACTTTAAGAATCAGATTGCAGGGGCACCTGGGTGGCTCAGTGGGTTAAGCTGCTGCCTTCGGCTCAGGTCAGGATCTCAGGGTCCTGGGATCGAGTCCCACATCGGGCTCTCTGCTGAGCAAGGAGCCTGCTTCCTTCTCTCACTCTCTCTCTGCCTGCCTCTCTGCCTACTTGTGATCTCTGTCTGTCAAATAAATAAAATCTTAAAAAAAAAAAAAAAAGAATCAGATTGCATTTTGCCTATAATCTGTTAATCGGATTCTAACTAATAATGACATCTCCAGAATTAAAACTTATAGTGGAAGAA
Source organism: Mustela nigripes (assembly GCF_022355385.1). Classification (NCBI taxonomy): domain Eukaryota; kingdom Metazoa; phylum Chordata; class Mammalia; order Carnivora; family Mustelidae; genus Mustela; species Mustela nigripes. The sequence continues at coordinate 16,292,047 of NC_081568.1, read as the reverse complement.
AACTCTACTTCTTTCTTATGTGAGAGGAATACCACAGAAAAGTACGTATGTATGTATGGTGATACAACCTGATGTATATTTACAATTGTATGTCAAATAATACACTTATGAATTTGTTAAACAGGCTGATTGTCCCAAAGACAAAAACAACATGGATGATTAGGTATGTGAAGGAAGATCATGTGTTTAACTGTCTAGAAATTTCATACGAAGGGGACAAACAGAGATTTTATTTTATGTGAAAAGGAAAAATCACCTTCAATGCACATTTCCCAGACTAAACAGTTTCCCTGACTGGGGATTAATTTATAAACACAAGAGATTAAATTATTCATTTGTATAATGTTTTTCAGAAAATGCAGCTTGATAAATTAAACTCAATTATTTTTTATAAAGATTTTTTTTTTTATTTTATTTGTCAGAGAGAGAGAGGGAGAGAGAGCGAGCACAGGCAGACAGAATGGCAGGCAGAGGCAGAGGGAAAAGCAGGCTCCCTGCCAAGCAAGGAGCCCAATGCAGGACTCAATTCAGGATGCTGGGATCATGACCTGAGCCAAGGGCAGCTGCTTAACCAGCTGAACCACCCAGGCATCTTAAACTCAATTATTTTTTTGATAATACATTCTTTTCTCTTGTTCTCCAAAAAGAATTGTGAAAATGGCATTCATTTTCCAAAGCAAAATTCAGGAATCGGTGTATATTTTTTAAATTCTCATTTGGATCTATGTTTCAATAGAAGCACTCTTTTACCTAATGCATTTCATAAATTTCAAAAAAATTTTTGAGGAATTTATGGATTTTCCTTAACATAAATGAAATAAATATCATGTACACTTCAAAAATTCAGTCATATTTCTATGACCAGAGTGTACTATATTTCATTTATTTGCTTGGTGGAGAAGATAATATCTAAGCTATGCAGAAAACATGACTATCTTTGTAATTTTGGCCATAGAATTTCAAGTTGCCAGACACTGCTCAGTTATTTTTTTTTTAAGATTTTATTTATTTATTTGACAGAGAGACAGAGACATCAAGAGAGGGAATGAACGTGGGGGAATGGGAGAGGGGGAAATGGGCTTCTCACTGAGGAGGGCGCCCGATGTGGGGCTCAATCCCAGAACCCTGGGATCCTGACCTGAGCCAAAGGCATATATTTAATGACTGACCTACGCAGGTGTCCCCACTGCTCAGTTATTTAAAATATGAAGGAACTCTGGTAGCCACAGATTTCAAGGACATGTATGTTCATGAAGATACCACATTTAATAAAACACACTCATCATTTTAGGGTCAGCTACTCTAACATTTATATTGGTAACAGCATCACTAAGCTTCTGTGTTGACATCTCTTTAAAGTTACTATTGATGACAATGGCTTACCACTACCATGACACATCCCTGTCAGGAAGGTATTGCCGATGTTGACTTCAACAGGATAGATCTTTATTATTTTTTTATTAATTTATAATGTATTATTTGCCCCAGGAGAGCAAGTTTATGAATCGTCAGGCTTACACACCTCACAGCACACACCATATCACATACCCTCCACAATGTTCCTAAACACCTTCTCCACACTCCCCCTTTCCCCCAGCAACCCTCATTCCTCATATAGGGAGATCATATAATAATTGACGTTCTCCAATTGACTTATTACACTCAGCATAATACCCTCTAGTTCCATACACATCATTGCAAATGGCAAGATTTCATTTCTTTTCATGTTTGCATAGTATTCCATAGCATTCCAGTGTATGTGTGTGTGTATATGTATGTGTGTATGTATGTGTGTGTATGTGTGTGTATGTGTGTGTATATGTGTGTGTATGTATGTGTGTGTGTGTATATGTGTGTGTGTGTATATATATATATATAGATAGATAGATATAGATATATCTATCTATATATATACCCTGCATCTTCTTTATCTATTCTTCTGTTGAGGATATCTAGGTTCTTTCCATAGTTTGGATATTATGGACATTGCTGTTATAAATATTTGGGTGCATGTGCCCCTTCAGATCACTACATTTGTATCTTTAGGGTAAATAAACAGTAGTGCAATTTCTGGGTCATAGGGTAGCTCTATTTTCAAATTTTGAGGACTCTCTATGCTTTCCAGAGTGGCTTCGCCAGCTTGCATTCCCACCAACAGTGTATAAGGGTTCCCCTTTCTCTACATCCTCTCCAGCATCTGTCATTTCCTGACTTGTTAATTTTAGCCATTCTGAATGGAGTGATGTGGTATCTCATTGTGATTTTGATTTGTATTTCCCTGATGCTGAGTGATGTGGAACAGTTTTTCATGTGTCTGTTGGCCATCTAGATGTCTTCTCCGCAGAAATGTCTGTTCATGTCCTCTGTCCATTTGTTTGGATCATTTGTTCTTTGAGTGTTGAGTTTGATAAATTCTTTGATAAATTCTTTTATAGATTTTCAATACTAGCCCTTTATCTGATATGTCATTTGCAGATAACTTCTTCCATTCTGTCAGTTGTCTTTTGGTTTTATTGACTGTTTCCTCTGCTATGCAAAATCTTTTGATCTTGATGAAGTCCCAATAGTTCACTTTTGCCCTTGCTTCCCTTGCCTTTGGTGATGTTTCTCAGAAGTTACTTCAGCTGAGATCGAAGAGGTTGCTGCCTATGTTCTCTGCAAGGATTTTGATGGAGTCCTGTCTCACATTGAGGTCTTTCATCAATTCTTATTCTACTATTGTGTATGGTGTAAGGAAATGGTCCATTTTCATTTTTTTCTGCATGTGGCTGTCCAATTTTCCCAACACCGTCTGTTGAAGAGACTGTCCTTTATCCATTGGACATTCTTTCCTGCTTTGTCAAAGATTAGTTGACCATAGAGTTGAGGGTCTATTTCTGAACTCTCTATTCTATTCCCTTGATCTATGTGTCTTTTTTTTTGTTCCAGTACCATACTGTCTTGATGATTGCAGCTTTGTAATAGAACTTGAAGTTTGGAATTGTGAAGCCACCAACTTTGGCTTTCTTTTTCAAAATTCCTCTGGTTATTCAGGGTTTTTTATTGTTCCATATAAATTTTAGGATTATTTGTTCTATTTTTTTGAAAAGAAATTGATGGCATTTTGACTGGGATTTCATTAATGCATAGATTGCTTTAGATAGCGTAGATGTTTTCACAATATTTGTTCTTCCAATCCATGAGCATGGAACTTTTTCCCATTTCTTTGTGTCTTCCTCAGTTTCTTTCATGAGTACTTTATAGATTGCTGAGTACAGATTCTTTGCTTCTTCGGTTAGGTTTATTTCCAGGTATCTTATGGTTTTAGGTGCAATTGTGAATGAGATTGACTCCTTAATTTGTGTTTCTTCTGTCTTGCTGTTGGTATATAGAAATGCAACTGATTTCTAGGCATTGATTTTATATTCTGATACTTTCTGAATTTCTATATGAGTTCTAGCAGTTTTGGAGCAGAGTCTTCTGAGTTTTCCACATAAAGTATCATATTGTCTTCAAAGAGTGAGAATTTGACTTCTTCATTGTTGATTTGGATGCCTTTTATTTCTTTTCATTGTCTGATTGCCAAGATTCAGACTTCTAGTACTATGTTGAATAGAAATGGTGTTAGTGGATATCCCTGCCATGTTCCTCACCTTAGGGGAAAAGCTTTCAGTTTTTCTCCATTGAAAATGATATTCGTGGTGGATTTTTCATAAATGGCTTTGATGATATTGAGGTATGTACCTTCTATATCTACACTTTGAAAAGTTTTATTCAGTAAAGGATGCTGTACTTTGTCAAATGTTTTTCAGCATCTATTGATGGTATCATATGGTTTTTGTTCTTTCTTTTATTGTATTGTATCACATTGATTGATTTGTAGATGTGGAACCAAACTTGAACTCCAGGAATAAATCCCACTTAATGGTGGTGAATACTTTTGGATGTACTTTTAATGTACTTTTGGATCCTATTGGCTAATATTTTGGTAAAAATTTTTGTATCTGTGTTCATCAAAGATATTAGTCTGTAATTCTCCTTTCTGATGAGGTCTCTGTCTGGCTTTGGGATCAAGGTAATGCTGGCCTCATAAAACGAGTTTGGAAGTTTTCCTTCCATTTCTATTTTTTGGAACAGCTTCAGGAGAATAAGTGTCAATTCTGCTTTAAATTTTGGTAGAATTCCCGTGGGAAGTCATCTGGCCCTGGGCTCTTTGTTGGGAGATTTTTGATGATTACTTTGATCTCCTTACTGGTTATTGGTATGTTCAGGTTTTCTATTTCATCCTGGTTCAGTTGTGGTAGTTCATATGTCTTTAATAATGCATCCATTTCTTCCAGATTGTCAAATTTGCTGGCATATATTTGTTCATAATATGTTCTTATAATTGTTTATATTTCTTTGCTGTTGTTGGTGACCTCTCTTTCATTTATCTTTTTTATTAATTTGGGTCCTTTCTCTTTTCTTTTTGATAACTCTGACCAGGGGTTTATCAATCTTATTAATTCTTTCAAAGAATCAGCTCCTAGTTTCATTGATTTGTTCTACTGTTCTTTTCATTTCTATTTCATTGATTTCTGCTCTGGTCTTTATTATTTCTCTTCTCCTGCTGGGTTTAGGCTTTCTTTGCTGTTCTTTCTCCAGCTCCTTTAGGTGTAGGGTTAGGTTGCATGTTTGAGAACTTTCTTCTTTCTTGAGAAAGACTTGTATCACTATATACTTTCCTCTCAGGACCACCTTTGCTGTGTCCCACAGATTTTGAGCAGTTGTGTTTTCATTACCATTTGTTTCCATGAATTTTTTTCAATTCTTCCTTAATTTCCTGGTTGACCCATTAATTCTTTAGAAGGATGCTCTTAGCCTCCTTGTATTTGGGTTCTTTCCAACTTTCCTCTTGTGACGGAGTTCTAGCTTCAGAGCATTGTGATTAGAAAATATGCAGGGAATGATCCCAATCTTTTGGTACCAGTTGAGATCTGCTTGGTAACCCAGGATGTGATCTATTCTGGAGAATGTTCCATGTGCATTAGAGAAGAATGTGTATTCTGCTGCTTTGGGATGGAATGTTCTCATATATCTGTGATGTCCATCTTGTCCTATGTGTCATTTAAGGCCTTTATTTCCTTATTGATCTTTGCTTGCATGATCTGTCCACTCTTGTGAGGGGGATGTTAAAGTCCCCTCCTATTATTGTATTATTGTCAATGTGTTTCTTTGATTTTTCTATTAATTGGTTTATATATTTCAAATATGTATTACATTTATAATTTATAGAAAAAAATTATAGAAAATTTTATAGAAAAAATGTATATTTTATACAAGTTTAAATATTTAAAACTGTTAGATTCTTGTTGTACAGACACTTTATGTATGATACAGTGTCCTTCCTCTTCCATTATTATAGTCTTTGCCTTAAAGTCCAATTTATCTGATATAAGGATTGCCATTCCAGCTGTTTGTGTCTTTGGGTCTAAAGTGAGCTTCTTATAGGCAGCATATACATTTGTTTGTTTGTTTTAATCCATTCTGATACCCTGTGTCTTTTGATTGGGATGCTTAGCCCATTTCCATTCAGGGTAAATATTGAAAGATATAAATTTAGTGCCATTGTATTGTCTGTAAGGTGACTGTTCCTGTATATTGTCTCTGTTCCTTTCTGGTCTACTACTTTTAGGCTCTCTCTTTGCTTAGAGGACCTCTTTCAATATTTCCTGTAGGGCTGGTTTGGTGTTTGCAAATTCTTTTAATTTTTGTTTGTCCTGGAAGCTTTTTATCTCTCCTATTTTCAGTGAAAGCCTAGCTGGATATAGTATTCTTGGCTGCATGTTTTTCCTAATTTAGTTCTCTGAATATATCATGCCAGTTCTTTCTGGCCTGCTGGGTCTCTGTGGATTCATCCGCTGCCAATCTAGTATTTCTGCCATTGTATGTTACCTCTTTTCCTGAGCTGCTTTCAGGATTTTCTCTTTGTTACTAAGACTTGTAAGTTTTACTATTTAATGATGGGTGTGGACCTATTTTTACTGATTTTGAGGGGGATCTCTGTACCTCCTGGATTTTGATGCCTGTTCCCTTTGTTATATTAGGAAAATTCTCTACTATTATTCTCTCCAATATACCTTTTGCCCCTCTCTCTTTTTCCTCTTCTTCTGGAATTCCAATTATTCTAATATTTTTTCATCTTATGGTATCACTTATATCTTGAATTTCCCCTCATGGTCTGTTTGTTTCTCTTTTGCTCAACTTCTTTATTCCTTTTCATTTGGTTTTCTTATCACTAATTCTCACTTCTGCCTCATTTATCCTAACAGTAAGAGCCTCCATTTTTGATGCACCTTATTAGTAGCTTTTTTTTTTTTAAATTTCAACTTGGTTAGATTTTAGTTCTTTTATTTCTTCAGAAGAGGATTTTATTTCTCCAGAAAGGGATTTTCTAATATTTTCCATGCTTTTTCCAAACCCACTTAGTATCTTGAGAATCACCATTTTTAACTCTAGTTCTGACATACTACCAATGTCCATACTGATTAGGTCTCTAGCCATCGGTACTGCCTCTTATCTTTTTTTTGTGGTGTTTTTCTGCCTTGTCATTTTATCCAGATAAGAATATATGAACGAGGGAATAAGAGAATAAATACTAAAAGGGTGGCAAAACCCCAGAAAAATGTATGCTAACCAAATTGCAAGACATCCAAAACTGAGGGTAGAAGAGAGAGGAAAAAAGGAAAAAATACATATTTTTCCTTTTATATTTATGTATAATATATATATTATATATTAATGTTATATGTTATATATTAATATTTAATGTATATTAATGTATATTGATTTTTCATATATATATATATATATGAACAGAACAGAAGCACCCACTTGATTTTGGGTGTATTTTGGTCTCTTAGAAGAATCTACCTCCCAAAATTTTAAAGAAAGTAAAACTTATATATGTACAGAAATAAGGGTAAGCACAATGAAGTTATGGAATATGACTGTAAAGATGGAAATTGTTTAAAATTCTAAAAAAGGAATATAAGATAAGTTGGTTTGAAAAAGGAAAAATAAAAAGAGGGAATGTGCTCAGGTTGGAGACTAGAACAAAGCCATGTGCCAGATTAAATTATATTTTGATTTATTAGCAGAAATTGTATCCCAATTTATTTTAGGAAAAAAAAACTATATGTATACAAAATTAAGGTTAAATACAATGAAGGGAAATAAAATACGAATATAACAAATAAAATATGACTATAAACAATGAAGGTTTAAAAAGATTTTTTTTTTTAGGAGAGTACTGTTAAGATAAACTAGTTAAAAATGTTAAAAGAAGAAAGAGTAAAAGTTTAAAAAATAGAATAAAAAATAAAATGAAATTAAAAAAAATAAATTTGTAAGACTAAAAGATCATGGGAAAAAGCCATGAGTTCTATGCCTTTCATTTCCCTATCTCTGGAGTTTCACTGTTCTCCTTGTTCGATGAGTTTGGTTTTGGCTGGGTGTTCTTGCTGATCTTCTGGGAGAGGGGCCTATTGCAGTGATTCTCAAATGTCTTTTCCCAAGGCAGAATTGCACCATCCTTGCCAGGGACTGGGCTAAGTAATCTGCTTGGGTTCACTCTGTAAGATTTTGTTCCATGAATGCTTTCCTTACCATTTTGGAGGATGGGAATGAAAATGGTGGCCTCCCAAATCTCCAGCCTGGAGGAGTAGAGAGCTTGGGATCCCACTCCTCAGTGCATCCTCAAAGATAAGCAGTCAATCACTCCTGTTTCCCTGGTCTCCAGCCGCACTTTGAGCTCACCCTGCCCATGACCGAGCATTTCTATCTCTGGCTCCTGCCCCTTTTGGAGTCTCCAAACCCAGCAGATTCCTGCCACACTGCTACTCCCAGGGGAGGAAGGTGAGTCTCCCCAAATCTGCCACTTGTGGGGTCCCTGCTCAAAGAGCAGTGGTCTAACTGTGCTTTGGATCGTGATTTAAGGTAACCCCAATCTGAAAGCTCACGCTTCAGTTCTCTCTTTGTAGTTGGCTTCCCTGCTCTGATACTTAGCAACTTTGTCACACTCAGACACCCCTGATCTTTCTCTGACCCTGTTGGACCTGAGACCACACTGTCCCCATGAGGGCTCCATCCCTGTTTAGCCTCTGGAATGATGTTCCTCGGTGGAGCAGACTTCTAAAAGTTCTGATGTTGTGCTTCACTGCTCTGCCACTTGCTGGGAGGCAACCCCTCCCTCACGGTCTGTCTTCCCATCGCTTTGGATTCATTTCTCCAAAAGTCCTACCTTTCAGAAAGTGTTGGATCTTCTGTTTTTAGAATTGCTGCTCTTCTTCTCTTCTATCTCCTGTTGTGTTTGTAGGTATTTAGAATGGTTAGATACCTATCTAGCTGAACTCCTGGGATCTGATGTCATTTCAGTCTGCTACTACTCTGCCATCTTGCCTCTCCTCTAAACTTACCAATCTCTTAAGTCATTCCTGATGTAGTTTTGGAATATAGGTGAGGTTCAGTGGGGTGGAATCTGGAGCTTATGACCAAGAAAGAATTCTTAAGATGTTTTTCATGCAAAATAGTATCCTGTTAAAGCATGAGGACAGGACCCATGGGCAGAAAGAGCTGCTCGACTGGGTAGATCTTGAAAACCATTTAGCACCATCAATATATAAGCCAGTCACATATGGGTTTATGCAAACTAAGCTTCATTTATGGCAAGAATCACACATTGAGATGTCCTGCATAATGGAGTTGAGAATAGCTAAGAAACTACCCTAACATCAAGGGCTTCTGGGCCTCTGTCAAGCAACACTTGACATTAACCTAATTACAAGTATTTACACATCTAAAAAGATGTGTGAATGTTACTCAGATGTTACTCAGAAGGGGGCTCAGCTAAATTTAGATATAAATAAAATAAAATAAAATAGTTGTGTAGTATTGAGTATTATATAAATATATTTAACCTCTTTCCAAAAGAGCAAGTGCTTAGATATTGATCATTGACTATACTGTTACAAGTTCCAATTTTAAGGCTTTACCTGATGTGAGGATAAATGCATCACAGGACAAAATGGACATGTCTGGTAATTTGATACTGTGTGGCTAATGTCTATTTGGTGAGTTGGTAAGACCCAACCCCTGGAATTTCACTGATGTCTGCTTTAATGCATAACTACTATAACATAATTTTTGTTCCCATTTGGTTTGTCAAAGGTCCACTGGTCCCCCTGTTTATTTATCTCCACCTGATGCCCAGTAGTGATGATCTGCCTCTCTCTGGGTGGGTTAGCCATCCTACATATTTCACCTAAAGAATCATAGGTACTACTTTCACATCTCTCATTTTTCCAAAGTCTTTTGTAGCTTGCCTTCTAGCATCAGCTACCTCCCACCTCTACCCACAGGAAAGAGCTAGATTCTTTTTATACATACGTGATGAGAGTGGCTAAGAAGAGCAAACCCAACTCCCTTCTGCCCAAGGTTGTTGCTGAAAACCCTTTAAGATTGTCTTCTCCCAGGACCCCAAAGAGAAACTGAGATCTCTTTTCTGCCTGTATATATCTATTATTTCTTCACACTGAACAAGACTTGGTTTTCTGATCTCTCCTACATCTGTCCACCAATTTCTTCTAAAAATCTTTCAGCCCGGATAGAGTGAGTGGTCCATTACCTTTAGAGCCTAAAATATAACACTATGATTTAAACCATTAAGCTTGGCTCTTGATATACAAAACAGGAACTAACAGAGCCTAAAAATATATATTTCCTCTCTGAAAAAAGTATTATATTTCAAATCTTGGCAAAAATAATAAATGACATTTTGGTTTTTTTGTCTTATTTATACTACAACAGTCCTTATCTACTATTCTCTAGATGAGCTGGGAGATGATCAGATACATAAAATTGCAGAAGAGAATACATTACATTAGAAAGTAGTACTTTCATTTCATTAATGATATTTAATGATTTTTATGCTATGCACTTACTATGTGTACAAAGTTATTTTAAAATTCTACTTAAAATCAGTAACCTTATTAACAATGTACCATGTGAAATTATCTATGCAAAGCAGAATACACATTAGTTCAGTTAATCTTTACTATTATGGTCCCATGTTTAGAGACCAGAAGACTATGGCTTACATGAATCACCTCACCCCAGATTGAAGAGCATTTAAGTAGTGTGAAGCTAATATTTAGTGCCAATGAGTCTGTCTCCAGAGTTTGTGTTTTAGCCATATTTTATATGTAGCATTTATATTCATATTGATTCAAATCTATCCATTAAGTATTTCCTTTGGAAAAACATTTTGCTAGATATGTGTGCTGAGATACCTCTAAAGTTAATTTAACAGACCTTCAAACAGCTGTTAGTGTAAGAAGTAGTACAAATAATACATTTTCAGGTGCCTATGAATACTCCCCAAAGAGCTATAGATATATCACAAAATATACTTCTTTCTTTCTTCCTTTTTTGATTTATATGTTCTTCCTTTTTTCACTTCCTCATATGTTTTACGTATGTGGCCTGTGGAAAATCCATGATTCTTTTCATCTTCTATTATCAGCAAAGAGAGAACCAGAACATGCTGATGCAAATGTGTCCACACAATTGAAGATGTCAAGATTATTGTTTCCAGGTATGAATAAGTGATGCATATGACACCCTTTGGACCTACATTGTCTGGAGAAAATAAACATTCAGTATCTTTTGTATTCTTTTCCTTGCATTGATACTCAATTTGGGGATTTTTCATAATACTTGTTAAAACTACACTCGGGACTATCATGTTAGGTATAGAAACTGCTGCAATGCAGTTTTTCAGTAGGGGAGAAAGATTGGGCTTAACTCCAAATACAATATAGAAACATAAAAATGTACAGCCAAGGACCAAGGTGTGGTATTTGGCAGATAGAAAATTACTGAGAGGAAACATGAAGAATAAACAAGGATTCTGGTTAAATCTGTCTAATGGGATTCTTGTTGAAGTCAGACCAGCATGATTAGGTGTCAACTGAGGATGTGGGGGATGAATAGATATTGAGGGGTGACTCTGGCTAAACTGACTTAACATGATTCTTACTAAAAGTGGGCTTCTGAGGATATTCCCTGGAATGGAACCCAGCTGAAAACGAGCTCAGAGGAGCCAAATAGAATCCAGTCAAGGACAGAATATTTGTCATGACCAAATGGCCAATATACTAGAGTGAATGGGCCATGCTCTAGATCAGTCTGATATAGTGAGTAAGAAGAGCACACTGTCTTCCCAGCTTCTAATTTTTTTTTTTTTTAAGATTTTGTTTATTTATTGACAGAGAGGGAGATATAGCAAGAGAGGGAATACAAGTAGGGGGAATGGGAGAGGGAGAAGCAAGCTTTCCACTGAGCAAGGAGTCTTTGCAGGGCTTGATCTCAGGACCCTGGGATCAGGGCCCAAGCCAAAGGCTGACCCTTAATGACTGAGTCACCCAGGCATGACCCCAACCTACCCTCCTCAGGTTCTAATCCTGATGGTTCCTTAACAACCTGTAACCATGGAAAAGCTATCTGACCTCTCTATGCCAGTATCTTAATCTGTGAATGAGGATAGCCATACCTTCTACTTGGGTCAAAAAAGACAAAAACAAGTAATTTGTATACTGTGTGCACCACCTAAAAGGCAGTAGACATATTAGCATTGTTTTGTTATTATCAGAAATAAGCAACTTTAAATAAAATGTTGGAAAAATGTACTGTATATCCAATAACTATATTGAGGAATCCTATTATAATATAATGCAATTGTAAATGAACTAAAAAATCTATTTCTATTGAGGCAAGAATGCTTATTTAAAACAACAAAAAAATAAACAAAACAAATAAATAAATAAATAAACCCAAGTCCTGATTTTGAATTAGGAATTCCTCAGGTCATGATCCCAGGGTCCAGGGATTGAGCCCTGCATCAGGCTTCCTGCTCAGTGGGGAGTCTGTTTCTCCCTCTCCCTCTGTCTGCTGCTCCCCTGCTCATGATCTCTCTTTCTCTCTCTCAAATAAATAAACGAAATCTTAAAAAATAAAAAATTGCTAAATGAGCATGAAGTCTTGCCATTTATAACAACATGAGTGGATCTAGAGAGTATAATGCTAACTGAAATAAGTCAGCCAGAGAAAGATAAATTAGCCATATGATTTCATTCATATGTGGAATTTAAGGAAAAAAATGAGAGAAGAAAGAAAAACAAGCGAAACAAATTAAAAGAAAAAAAAGGCTCTTAACTATAGAGATCAAACTGATGGGGGATGGGTGAAAATACACTTATTGTGATGAGCATTGAATAATGTATAAAATTGTTGAATCACTATATTAAACAACTGAAACTAATGTAACACTGTATATAATTTACACTTTAATTAATAAAATAAAATAAAACAAAATTCCCTGAGGGCAAGAAAAAAGAAAAAGAATTGCCAAATGAAATTTTTTACTCTTTTATATATAATTGGCTTATTCAACAGAGATATATCAGTGCAAATTTTCTTACACAAAAGTTTTCCAGATGTATCTAGATGTTCCTTTCTTTTTGGCAACCAAAATTTGAATCAACCAAGAATAAAATATGTAGGTAATTGTCCCAATATGAGCTATCAATTCAGCTAGCCAATGCCATTTGTAAATGTTCACAGGGATCTGAACTAAAGTGGAAGAAAAAATAATAATAAACACAGAAGGAAATTGAACTTTAAGACATTTTAGGAGCCTAAAATTCCCCTACTGTAGTTCTTCTAGTCTTCATTGTTTTTTATAACAAAAGTTCTTAACCTAGGGGTATCTGGGTGACTCAGTCAGTTACGCATCTGCCTTTGGCTCAGGTTATGATCTCGGAGTCCTTGGATCAAACCCTACATTGTGTTTCCTGCTCAGCAGGGGAATCTGCTTCTCCCTTTACCCTTTGCTTGTGCTCTCTCTTGCTATCTCTCTCTCTCAAATAAATAACTAAAATCTTAAAACAAAAAAATCTCAATCTAGCTTCTATGATGCTATCTTAATAATAGAGCAAAAGAATCATAAAATATTTTCAAAATATTAATAAACTACACATATGTATTAAAACACCACATCACCACATGTTTATCTTAACATAATTTCCAATTAATAATAAAAATGTAAGTATACCAAAATGTTAAAGATTATTCAGAAAGAATTGATTTTTGTTGAGTGAAATAGTCATGTGGCTTCTGCTATGTCCCCAAATTCTTTTTAACCCGTGTAAATAGAAATCTGAGTCACTTTGACCTTTTGTAATAAGGGGCAAATTATGCTAGAAACACAACTGTTCCATCTACTTCCACATTCAGTTTTAATCAGAGCTCCATTTAAATTTTTGTTCTCGGCAATCAGGGCATTGCAAAACAACGAAAGAGCCGAAATAAATGAGATGTTGCTTTGCCCTGGTTGATTAAATCATGATTCAAGGTAACATTCAGGTGACATTACAAGTTGTCAGAACAGCAGTGTGCTATACCTTGGGAGGGAAAAAAAAAATGTGTGAAGGATGTTTATTTCCCCATCCAATATAAGTGACAAGGTTGAAATGAGAATGCTCGTGTGTCTATGAAAATATATTACCATTTAAGGAATCCTATTATTAGGCACAGTGGAAGATCTATCTGGGAGAAGCTTCCCTTACTGCGGGTAATTATCACAATCCAGCATGCTAATTGCCTTTCGATCTGCAGGCTGTGCTTTCAGTGAGTCTTGTGGAACACCACTGCGTTGCACCTAGACTGCTCCTTAATGAGAGCAGCCCTTATCAAGGACGGCCGCAACTCTGACTTTGCAATCGATAGGGAAGCATTATCCCAGGCTTTAACGTTTGGAAACATTCTGGTCCGTAGACTTTTGTTCAAATACTGTGTATTTCAGGATCATTCTAGAAACCATCATATTCATTCCCTAAGTCTACGAATCAACAGCGCATAGAACTCATGGGGAAGCAATGAGCAAGGGTAAGCCAAGATCTTCTTTCTGTTGGAAGTTATGGAAATGCAGTTACACACAAAGTGCCCTTTTGAGTTTCAATGTTTAACGAGATATTTTCTCATGACTTAGTTAGTGGACCTTTCAGAAAACTGGGCCTGGATATTAAAATATTATGATTTGATTTCTTTATGTATCCATGTACATATAGGTGCAGTTCACATTTACTGTGTGTAATATTTTGTGCTTTGTACTGTGCATAAATCTAATTTAATTTACAAGCCCTATATATGTGTGATTGTTTCATATTTTAATATAATAATACTGATATTGAATAAAAATAAAAGAAAAACAAATTTTCTGAGTGTCAGTACGAAGGCTTGGATTCAGCCCTCTATGGTATCAATACTCATACTTAGTACAAATTTTAAAATTGTTATATGTTATATATAATATATATGTTCTATGATATATATAATTATCTTTCTCCCTTTCTATTCTTTACACACACACACATACACACACACACACATATATATATAAAGATATATATTTATGCCTTATTTTATATATAATTTTATATATTTACATATGAAGAGAAAGGGAGAGAGAGAGAGTAGGAGATACTTAACCAATACAGAATTATGTAAGACTAGAGCTCAAATTTACCAGACTGATTGTATCTATTTAATAAAGGGAAAAAAAGACAATGCTTCTTTTAACATGCCAAAATTCAATACACAGAAAATAGTCAGACTTACAATTAATTAATAAAAAATTAATCCTGCCATTGGAAAATAATAAGCTAAAACATACTATATAATAATACCTATTCTGATATATAAAATTTCAGGCACAGAAAGGCAGGAGCCATAATGAGGCAAACATACCACATAGAACCAACATGACTATAGCAATTTAGATGGATAACAAATTTGGGTGACATTTGGATAAACAAAATATAGTCTTGGTTTATTAGGCAATTGTATTCCTAAAATAGATGTATGGTGTCTGTATGAAAACCACATGTTCACATGAAACATCACATGAAACATGAAATTGTAAACACTCAGATTTTAGGATTAAATGCTAAAAATAAATTGCTTACCTACATGAACATACAAAAGGACATTCTGATAATTATGCAAAGCTTGGAACATTCTTTTATGTGAGGGAATTGCTCAGCCACCACTAGCCATCAAATAAACCAAGCCACTAAGGGTCCATGGTTAACTCCCATTCATTAGGAAAGCAAACCTTTTTCACTTCCAAAACACTTCAAAAATCATAGTGGATTATTTTATTTACATGCATGCATATATATGTGTATGAGCATACACACACACACATATAAGCATATACAAATTACAATACAGCTGGAGCCATTCTATTGAATTGCTATGTGACTAACTTTTCACCTAATGCATTTTAAAGAGATTTCCAATCCTGTAACACTTAAAAATCAGCCTGAGTATTTTTAATATCTGTATAGTATTCTGTGAAATGTGTCGCCATAATTTAGCTATTCCCTATCGGCTCTCATACTATTTCCGTCTTTCTAAAATCCTACGGTCTTACTCTTATTTTAGGATTGTGTTTCAGAGTCCTTATAACTAACTTACTCAGATTATTATCAAGTTAATGCCATACCAGACTTTTTATGTTCTAAGCATTAGTAATTGCATCAATCGCGACAGCTAGGGTTTGACAATGGTACCTAGTAGAGGCATTTACACAACATAATTATTTGTGAAATTAGCTATTTTAGTGGGGGATGTTGGGGCCTGTTCTTCCTGGATCCCCGGCATTCCTGAAAAGGCCAGTTCTCTGAGCACAGGTGCATACAGGCGATTTAGGAAGGTTTGTATATTGAGCTGTTTTGAGACAGTAAGGTTTGGAAGTATCTCCCTGTTTGAAGCTGTTCTAGGCTAATAAGGATAAATACATGTCTATGTCCTCCTTGGAAAAAAAAAATTTGCTTACATCCCAGGGTAAAGAAGAAGGCACTCTGCCTGTCTATCTCTGAGAAGAGGAGTGTGGACATGTCACCAGTGACCCCATATCAGATCAAAATTTCTCACTCAGGGGTTGCTCCCCTGTACCGCACCCCACTCCACTTTCAGGTACCCACAGAGGCTCACTACTTCACCCTAAGGAGATTGGGGACTTGGGGAACGGATACAAGATGTTGCTCTGGCTTCTGCTTTTCCAAAAGTAATAGAATTCTCTTTCTGTCTGACCCAGTGATCTCACAGATCTGTCACTCTGTGTGTGTGTGTGTGTGTATAGCTACACATATATACCATATGTATGAGTATAGGGGTGTGTGTGTGTGTGTGTGTGTGTGTGTGTGTGTACGTGTGTATGTGTGTATATATACTATGTGTGTAAATATATATGTAATGTGTGTATATATACATTTATACACACAGTGTATATATGTATACACATATACTCTTACTGACTAAATTGTTGGCTTGTAAGTATGATAAAATCTCAGATATTGTTTCCAACTTAGTAGAGGATGGGTTAGGTTATGTTGCTAAAACAACAAAACAAAAATGAAACCTTAGTGGCCTAAGACAAAAATATGCAAGAAATAAGCTTTTATTGATATTATTGATATAAGCCAATAAGATGTGTGTGTGTGTGTGTGTGCGCGCACGTGCGCAACATAAACTGTTCCCTACGGTGGGAGAAGCAAACAAATAAGCAGATGCAAAATACTGCACTGAACACATACAAAGTGAATTTTCTTACGACACTGGATGAGTCAATTAGCTATATGCCCCCAGTTTTACATTTCTAAAACAATAAAAATAATTATATGGACATTACCACTCCCATAGCCAATAAATATTCTAAAGTTTTTAAAAAATATTTATATGCAATAAAACAATTCTTTCAAAATTAATTAGGCACTGGCTATCCCGAAGCAGTGGGGTGTCTATCGATGTTGCTTAGTACAAGGTCAGAGGACAGAAGATATATCAAAATACAATATATGGTCTTTAAAAGCTTCTGCCCAGTATATTGTTGGTCAAATTTTGTTATTTCACCGGGCCTGTTTTCAAAGGCAATGTAAGTATAATCCTCTTAATGTCTTCAATTGTGGGAGCTAATATTCTGAAACCCCACACTACTCCTCTGAGGCATAATCTTGATATGATCGCATGAATTAAAATCATATTATTCCAGAATATAGATTACCCTGACATTTTAAATAATAAATTCACAAATGAAAAAAAGAGTTACATGTACAAGGACTATCTGATTAATACCTGTTTATTATTAAGCCTAAGCAGAACAGAGTATTTAATAGTGGCCAAAAGAAGTTATTTTATCCAATACCATAGACTCACTCAAAAAGCCAGAACTACTTTTTTTTGTTTTGGGACAAAAATTCAATTGTATAGGGGCGCCTAGGTGGCTCAGTGGGTTGAGCCTCTGCCTTCTGTTCAGGTCATGATCTCACGGTCCTGGGACCGATCGGAACCCTGCATCGGGCTCTCTGCTAGGCGGGGAGTTTCCACCACCCTCCCCCTCTGCCTGCCTCTCTGCCTACTTGTGATTTACAATTTTCTCTCTCTGTCAATAAATAAATAAAATCTTTTTAAAAAATCCCATTGTATAAGAACATTTTTGGTAACCATGACCAAGCAATGGCTAACGCCTTCAGTAAGAGTCCTCTTCATTACTTAAAAAATAATCAGATCTCTAGATTCTGATATGAAGTCAGTGAAATTGTCTGCATGCATTTCTATGTATTGTACTGTCTTTTGCATCATCTTGCTGAAAGCATAGTTCTATGAGTAATTAACTCATAAAATGTTAAGCAAATGATCTTAGTGAGATGGTTGTTGAAGCTTTAAAGCTAAATAGTTTGTGCTAAACATGGTGCTTATCAAGCAATTGTTACTTTCATAATTTTCTAGATTTGCTGCATTGAAATAATCGTGTAGCAGATGGGTTAGGCCTTCTCTGTATTCCATGCTCGTGCTATTCCCATTTGGTCCAAGTTCTTGAGGAATTCTTAACGAGGTAAGAAATCCATTCACATTCTCAGCTCTTCCATGAGTCTACTCTGCCTCCTCCCCCTGTATTTCATATTAATCTAATGTAGTTCCATTAAAGGAGACAAAATATATCTGTATTATTTATTAAAGTCCCTAAAATTTTATGAGCAACTGCAATATTTTACATAATCTACAATGCTTTGCTATATCAGTAATGTTGAGCTTATAATAGTATTTGTATCTTAATTATTTGTAATTTATATTTATAGATAAAAATCCTGTGATTAATAGATATGACATAATGTTTCATATACATAATATTCTATAAACAACCAATGTAAAGATTAAAGTGGCTCAGGATTTTTTACAAAAATGTGATTTTTTTGTAATTCACTTTTCCCACATTTGACATTAAAGCTTATTTTTTAAATCTCTCAGAAAATCACATTTTTAAATTTATTTTTATTATTATATCCAATTAGCCAGCATATAGTACATCATTAATTTTTAAGGTAGCGTTCAACAATTTATTAGTTGCACATAACACCCAATGCTCATCACCATTTTTCTTCCCCTTAACTGGGTCTTTGTTTTTTTTTTTTTTGTTTTTGTCTTTGGTTTTTGTTGTTTTTGTTTTTTCCTGATATACCAAATGTACCACATCTGGGTATTAATTACATGGGCAGAATTGCCTCAGAGTTACTTCTGCATCCAATGTAATAGTTTGCTTTTATGTTTCCATTGTTTTGTATATACTGTTTGTTCATTCTGGAGCACTTTGTAAGTCGACTTTCCTGGAAAACCCATTCTGAGATGTCTTAAAGCACTTAGAGCCTTAGATGTCTAAAGTGCTCCTGGCATCAACACCTGTTGGAGGCAAGATGCAGATGAGGGAAATGCTGGGTTGTGATACAGTCTTAAGGGACTCTCTGCTGATACCGTGGGGAGTTCTGAGGCAGGAATATCTCTGCAGGGTTGAGGTTAGTAAGTGGGCTGGTGCAGAGAAAAAAGAAAAAAAAAACCACACAAAACTCTAAGCTTAATTGAATAAGGAAATTAAATTGCAAACTCACAGATACGAAATGTCTAGCAATCTAGACGATGCAACTGTCAGACAACCAAATCTACTTGTTTGGTAGAAATTTCAAAATATTTTCCTGTGAGACCTGGATAAATTGATATAATGAGAACAGTTAAGCCACTTCACCCAGGGTCAGACCTGGTTGATTCTCTATAAACACTAGAATTTCTTATTTCACAGAGTCGATATCATGATTTTTAACCTGTGTTGATTCTTATGACTATCATTATGGTTAGGGTTATTATCATTTTTCTATTCTAAATACTATTATCCAACAGTTTAGCTTTTATGAAAATCGTAGGTACCTTAAATTCCTTGTAAAACAGACATAGTGTCAGGCAAGGGGACAGTTACAACACAGCTGCAGATGCGCAGTTAAGCTGGGAAAACAGTCCAGCTGTTAATCATACAACTCAATTAACTACACGATAGCATTAAAAATGAATGTTAACTGAAATCAGTTATTCATCACTTAAAATAATTTTATGATACCAGCCTGGAATGGAAAAACAAAACAAAACAAAACAAAAAAATACTGCAATTGCAAAAAGTGCTTGTAACACTACAAAATGCAATTAAAGGTAGTAAAAATTGACAAATCCCTTGTGAACAGATCTTAAAAGTTATGTTAGTTGACTTTAAAAAAATACTACCTCCTTCATTCTGTTATTTCATTCTGAAACCTCTCATGGACAGAAGGAAGGATTTCCAGATCTTTACTATTTTCTCTCGCTTCTTAATCTATATGCTTATATGTTACCAAGCTTTTAAGAAAAATTCCTATGTTCAGTCTTTTGACTCACTCTTTTCCTTTAAAGCAGTCAGTTCTGCCATTCAGAATTTTTAAATTCCAAGATCTCCAGAAGTGTTTTTAATTAAGTTAATACTCAACAATTTTTATTGTAATTAACATTAATTTATTTGTTGTAACTAAGCTATTCATTTACTATACCCATTCTGTTTACTTACTTTTTTCCTGCTTATTGATTCATTTCCTCTGTTTGATGGTGGTAGATTTTCTGATTTTATTTTTTTATTTATGAAATTTAAGATCTGATCCTTTGTGAATTGTTGGAGGAGCAGATCTTGCTTCTCTGAGTGTGGTCCTGGTCCTGTACTGCAAGGTGCGATGCTTTCCTGTCCCCTCTGCACTGAGTTTGGTGAGTTTGGGGAGAGCTGAATCTCCTACACAGGGATGGGCTGTTGTGCTCTGGCTGAGTGTCGCAAGAGAGAGAGATGGGCTGACTGACACGCTGGTCTGGGGCAGTTGAGCAATTAATCACCCTGAGACTCTACAGGGGTTTCCACGTCCTATGGACAGCTGTTGCCTCAGCAGAGATCTCTTTTTTTTTTTTTTTTTCATTTTTGTAATCTTTATCAAATTTGCTGATCATTCCCTAGGGTCGCAACTGCTAGTCTTTTAAACAAATTTCAAAGGCAATTTTGAGTGCTCTTCTGAATGACCCTCACTTCCATTTAACGCTTAACCTCCTCCTTGATTGGAAGGCGGTTCCCTTTCTTTGTTTTGTCATTATTTTGTTTTGTTTTGTTTTGTTTTGTTTTTCCTTCTGCCTGGACCTGTAACTTTTTTTTCTATTATTTATATATTCTTCCAACTTTAAGGACCTCTTTCTGACACTTTTGTTCTTTTTTTTTTGAATAATCTTAGGAATTTAGATTTTTTTAAATATTTGTTACTTCGTGAAATTTATGCAAATATGTTTTACCTTCTATTAGTAACCATTTTTTTAAAGATTTTATTTATTTATTTGACAGAGAGAGAGAGATCACAAGTAGGCAGAGAGGCAGGCAGAGAGAGGAAGAAGCAGGCTCCCTTTTGAGCAAAACCCTGATGCAGGGCTTGATTCCAGGACCCTGAGATCATGACCTGAGCCGAAGGCAGAGGCTTAACCCAGTGAGCCACCCAGGTGCCCCAATAAGTAACCATCTTACTAAATCTTTATCTGATGTATCTAATAGTAAAAATCAGATCTTATCATGTAAACTGATTTGGGACCTTCTGTTTCTTTTTTTTTTTTTTTTAATGTTTTATTTTTTATAAACATATATTTTTATCCCCAGGGGTACAGGTCTGTGAATCACGAGGTTTACATACTTCACAGCACTCACCAAAGCACATACCCTCCCCAATGTCCATAATCCCACCCCCTTCTCCCAAACCCCCTCCCCCCAGCAACCCTCAGTTTGTTTTGTGAGATTAAGAGTCACTTATGGTTTGTCTCCCTCCCAATCCCATCTTGTTTCATTGATTCTTCTCCTACA
>NC_081568.1:16261249-16270634 GCF_022355385.1 Mustela nigripes | reverse complement strand
GAGATTAAGAGTCACTTATGGTTTGTCTCCCTCCCAATCCCATCTTGTTTCATTGATTCTTCTCCTACCCACTTAAGCCCCCATGTTGCATCACTACTTCCTCATATCAGGGAGATCATATGATAGTTGTCTTTCTCTGCTTGACTTATTTCGCTAAGCATGATACGCTCTAGTTCCATCCATGTTGTCGCAAATGGCATCCAGATGGCCTTCTGTTTCTTTTAAGATGACAATGACTTTATTCTATAGCATTATTTTAATACCACATTGTGCCATTTATGAATATAACAATTTATTCATTCAAATTTATAATGTGTTTGGGTATAAATGAATAACACTAGTTAAGTTGACAAATACTTGAATAGGATTAGATTTTGTAATTATTTGTTATATATATGCAAATTTGAACTATGGGAAGATCATCACTCAATATTTAATGTTAAACCATCTTCTTGACCTAAAGCATTTTGTTTTCAAAACAGTAGTTTATTCAATTACAGACATTAAGAATATAAGATACACAAAGAAGTATATTGTACAGTGCTGATCAATAGCCTGACAGTCTAAGACTAGTAGCTATTGAGCTCTTTGAGGACAGAAATATACTATTTATAGTCCCATTGAAATTGGATTTTGCCATAAATCATCATCACTACTCAAAATTTATTTACCTTAAAAAATTTATGTTTATGTTACTATATATGCACCTTTTACCTACTCTTCTTAAGATAATTCAAGAAAATTTTTAGAAATAAATTTAACATAACTCTTCAAAATGGATATTTGATGTAATTAGAGCGATTTTCTAAATAATTGCATTGTAGCAAGGTAATATCAAATAATATATTCATGGTATCATAAGAGAAGCAAAAAAAATGCACACTACTCAAATCTTGTTCACAAGTACCTTCATCTGCATCTCTAAATACATTCTTTAATACATAATTTATAATATATTTAACAATTTGTACAAGTATTTGTTTCAATATATTTAACCCTTTCAGCAGAAAATTAATTTCCAAATTATGATCATTAGTAATTTTCTATCATGTCCTATGATTTTCAAATAATTAGCCTATGAAATCATTTATTTTTACCATAATCTTATCAGGTTTGTGTATTGTGTTAGTTCTTACTGACCTGGATGTTTTAATATAATGACTACTGGGATCTACAACAAGGTTTGCCTTTTCACATCTTAAAACAAGAATCCAGCAAGTTCCTTACAAATTTTATTAATTTGCTACTGTTTCAAGAGTGTCTTAGGGTGTCTGGATGACTTAGTCAGAAGAGTACATGACTTTTGATCTCTGAGTCATGAGTTCAAGCCCCATGTTTGGTGTAGAGATTCCTAAAATAAATAAATAAATAAATAAATAAATAATCTTACAAAAATGTGGGGCACCTGGGTAGCTGCTTAAGCATCTACCTTAGGCTCAGGTCAGGATCTCAGGGTACTGGGATTGAGCCCTGCAATCAGGATCTTTGCTCAGTGGGGAGACTGCTTTTCCCCTTCACTCTGCCTCTGCCCCCAACTTGAGCTCCCCCTATCAAGTAAATAAATAAATAGAATCTTGGGAGGGGGGAAAAAAGAGTGTCTCCTCATGAAAACTATTAGAAATACTGTGTCCAATTTACTTTTATGGCAGTGAAATTTCCCCCGATTTTCCTAGAAGGTGAATCTGTTGTTGCTGATGTTTTCACTGAGCCTTGGAAACAATATGTTTAAGTTGCCAATGTGCTGTTTAAATCATATTTGTGAGAGGAAAAAAATAATGTAGAATAAAATATATTCAAGCTTTAGAAGTTCAGTATGTAAGTTCTTGCTGATATACTGTTATTACTAAATTAATCTCCTTCTGTTATATGCAAATTATTCTTTGAATATAGAGCTACACAAGTGTTCATTTCTTAGACAAATATAATTTGACACATTAGGGAAATACAACTATTTTTTACATACATGCACCATGAAAAAATAATTTACTTGGGTTATTTTGGAAATTGCTACTATGGCCAGACATAATTACAATCTCGTCTTTGAAATAATGTTTTGACATCCCAACTGCCAAAATAATCCCATTTATTATCTGTCTGTTGTGACCTCCATCCCTGGAGGTTGCTTATGAATCCAAACACTGAGATCAATTCTTAGTTTAAACAACGTAACTATAAACCACAGTCTTGCTTTCCTATAACACATCTCCATAGACTTTTTCAGCTTGATTTTTCTTGGGTTAATTTTACTTCCTTCATTTCCTTAAATATGCTTTGGGAAATATCACCAGTGAACATACTTGGTTCTTACAGGTTTTGGTCTTTATGAAATATTGAACACTGTCAATCAAGGAGGCAGCATTCTCCAAGGATGCTGAGAATGTCTCCTTTATCCAAAGCAAGAGCCTTTGTGGTTCATCTAAATGGGAGGCCCCTAAGAGGTTATTACATGAAATTAGGAGGTTTGGCTTCTCCTATTTTTCAAATTTGCTTATCACCTATCATGTTGTAATGGGATCATCCAAAAGTAAAATATACTTTGATATGCTGATTGATGGCACAGGAACTTCTCTGAATGCCCTGAGTTCTCTCTGCTAGAGAAAGCCCAATAAGAATGATTTCTGATTTCAAAAATGGCCATATCTGTTTTTGGCAAAGCTGCCGGTAATACAGCTGTGAGCTCCAGGCTTCATGTGAATTATTTAACACCTAAAATCTCTTTGTGTTTTGTGAAAGATAAACTGAATAGAATGTCTTTGTACCCATGTGGAGAGTAACAAAACACTAAGAAAAATAATTAAAATAGGGCAAGTTTCATGAATGTTTTCTGGAACACAGAGAGTAATATAAATGTTAATTTTCTGCTTGCATTTGTGATTTCTGATTGCCTTTTTTCTTTTTTTTACTAATTCCTACCTTCTATAATGTTTTAAAATTGTGCGCTCAATAGATGACATAGACCATGTCTATATGCATGTTAAATGTTGTATCTATGGTATTAGAGCTATTACAGCATGTTTTTCTTATTTTTGTCTGAAACTTTTTAAGGTAAGTAGGTAAAAAAAGTTATAAAGGATTGTGCTGATAGATATTTAAAGAACAAGTGTAGTAGTTTATCAGAACTTTTTAGTGATAAATGTTAATGAGATTTTATTTTCAAGAATCATTCTTGACTGGCATAGAGTAAAATCCATTTAGAATTCTTAGCGAGATTTCCTTCACGACAGAGCTAAATGAATTGAAATATTCACAGAAGTTCCCCAGACATGAGTAGTGAGTAGAAAATTCTTAATATAAGAGAAATGTCATTAATGTTATTTTTTCAGAATTATTAATCAAATAAGGACTAAGAAGGAAAATGGAAATAATTATGGTCATTTATAGGTTATATCTAAGAGCTGTATGGAGGGATTTTTAGCGGGAAGAGATCAAGAAAAAAAGAGAGACTCATGTTGCATATTTGTTGAATGTTCATGTGATGATTTTCCCTCCTATGCCAATCATTTGGAGATGTTGGATAGTCCATTTTTATTATTTAGTATTATTTATTATTTGAAATGTTTATTAATTTTATACTACTTTTCTTTGTAGCACTTCAAGAAAAATCTTACCTTTTTTGCATAATTGTTCATTGTATACCTTGTTATTTGAATGCATACTCAAGTGTATTAGGAATTTAGACTCATTTATTATTCTATCCCCAGGACCTATAAAGTGTAGCACAGAAAACACTTAATGAACACTTACTGAATGGAGGAGTAAAGTGAAGTACTGACAGCCTTGGATAGAACTTGCAAGATTTCCTTGGTCTTAGGAGTTGCAGAAGGAGTCACAGCATCTCTTGGTTTTCAATACTGGTAAGCATGGGCATTAAAGAAAATAGGTATCTCAAACCTAAAGCAGAAGCTTAATTAACTGTGTGTGTGTGTGTGTGTGTGTGTGTGTGTGTGTGTGTGTGCGGTGTGTGTCCAAGAATACTGAGAGAAGAGCAAAAATAACAACTGTATTTGAAGGGTTCTTTATCACAAAAAAATAGGAATAATTCCACAACTACTTGAATGAACAGATCCAAAGGGCAGAGATAGCCCTAAATTCCAACTTAGACTAAGTTTAATTGCTGGCCCAATGAGCCTACTGTGCTGGTGTTTCTTAACTATTCTGTTTCTTATACAGAATACTGCTTGTCTGTGTGTTACTCTACAAATACCAAGGTTCAACATATACTAGACTGATCACAGAATAAAAAGGACTAATGAGAGAGCTCAGAAAAACCTATTACAGATAGAGACAGGATCCAAAAACCAACTGTTAAGTAAACTTTCTTCTCCTAAGAACAATGGGAAGCTATTTTGAGATTTAATTGAAGATGTAATAAAGTATAATATATATTTTTAAAAATTTGTATTTTTTTTTTTACATTTTGATTATAGTGTAGTAATTAAACTAGAAGTAGACAAACAGATTAGGGGATCCCCACAGTCCAGTTTAGGGATGATAATTGTCTAATATGGAACTGTGATGGTTGGGGTGACTGTTATCTAGGATGTACAATTGGTCAGAATTGGTAAGGGATTGGGTGATGGAAGAGATGAAAATGTCTAAGATAAATTTCAATGCCATTTAATAAAGTGAATACCTCCATATTATAAATAGATTTAGTGAAGAAATGTGATAGATTTTTACTCTGGACCATTGAGCTTGACTTGCTTGGATGATAACCATTTAGAGTGACCCTAGGAAAAGAAGGCAAGAGGAGGGAACAAAGAAGGAAGGCAAGTTAATATTTAGGGTGAATACAGAAGATCTAATGACCAGGAAATCATCATCTTATTTAGGGTGATATGGAATGACAGAGAAGAAAGAAGTCTGATCTACTGAAATTCTGGGTAACGAGCCCAGTTGGAAGGATGAAACATGAGTATATCAGTTACTAGATTGAGATAAAATCTATATTTGAAGGGGTTTCTTCTTTCTGAGATTGGAAAATTAACATAACAGCATTCAAGCGAACCTCGTGTCAGAAAACACTTTTGATGATCAAAGCAAGGTTCCTGACATCTGCTTTAAAAAAAAAAAAATGAATAGAGACTGCATAAAACTTATCTTTTAATTGGTAGAAAAGAAAAAGATCACATTTTCCAAATATCATGTGTTCATATCTACTTGTTACTTTTTGTTTTGAGAACCTTAATCGAAACTCCCTCATCACCACATTTAACATTTATGTTTCGCTAACACTGTTCCAGACACACACAGTAATGTGCATTCTTAACATTAAATCTCCTTCTAAGAACTTCAGTAACTAGGTCATATTATAATCCACACTTTATAGGTGAAGGAAATTTGGAACAAAGAGGTAAGTAAACTCCTGAATAAATTCTGGATCTTATTCTGAGCCCAGTCTGGCACCATGGCCTGTGCTACTCTGCTATGCTCTCCCTGTAAAGATTACACCTTATACACTAATCTACAATTTGTAAGTTATTTTATTTTAGAAAAGCATACTTACTTCCCTCTGGTCTGTTGCTCACCTCCTGAATCAAACCCTTGTTATATCTGAATGTTTACAAGTCTTCATTTTAAAATAAACCCATTCTGAACAAGAAATCTACTGTCTTATTAGGCTCATATAGTAATATGGAAGATTAACATCTTCAGAAGCATCCGTCTTCATCCTGCTATTAATTTACTGAAAAAAAAAATCACAGGCACTTGTAGGAGAAAGGGGGTTTAAGGAAGTAGTATCCATCACAGTCCCCATTATTCTGAATCGAAGGATCCCCACTGGAGTTATTTATGTCTACCTTGGATCTGCTGCCCATGAAAAGCAGTTTGGGAGTATAGGAAGGATGTCATAGGTTGGTAGTTATGGAGTTAGGGTTAAAATAAATTTAGAATTTTTAATTTAATGAGTTTCGTCATCTACTTTATAAACTTATGGTGTGAGAAGTGGAGGAATAACATATATGCAATGGTGCACAGAATATAGCACATTTCATACAGAAATCATGATTTTTTAATTAAATATTAAATACTAATATTTTTATTAAAATAAGATGGAGAAGTTTCATTTCATAGGTCATTTTCTCATATTTTGCTGAACTTAAAATTGAATTAGAACAGTTCACTCTGCTCTAGATTCACCTTGAAGAACATGCAAAGCCTCACTTGTTATGTAGTACAAGGACATGTCACATGATCTGAGGAGCACTAGTCATTCAAATCCTTCCCTACCATCTGCCTTCGCTAGTCTCCATTAATTTTAACCACTAGTCCTAACAGGGTTTGGACAAGACTAAACCACAGGCAGATCTAAAAACTGGACCTGCTAAAGGATGTTCCTGGAAAACAGACATATATGTCACCTACTTTCATAATAAATGATCAGACATGGGCTGAGAATTTTATTTGTATTTCTACTGTGTACTTTGATCTTCTGAGGGGAGTCGGCACAAAGCCAAAGTCCCCAGAATAGTAAGGCAAGGTGAATGGGGATAGAAGCTCTCACGGTCAAGGGCAGGGAGCTTTTCCTTTCCAATGATATCCTCAGATAGGATAAATGAGATCACCCAGAGGTGACAGTTCCGAGGAGCTATGAGACTCTGAGGAATACATGCTTTGCTATTTCTTTATGTATATATTGTTCTCAGTAAACTTACATATCATTTTCTACAAAAGAAAATGTGCTTCTTATCTTTTTGGTACTACTCCATTGTCCCATTTTGATAAACATGCATTTTGAAAAACACTGTTCATTTCCATAAGGGAGCATATGCACATATGTTCTGTTATCAAAAATTAAATTGAACTTGTTTTAGTTCATTGTATGTCTTCAATAAACATGCTCATTAGAAATTTGACACATATAGTATTTATTCCAAATAAGTTAACAAACCCTGTCTGTTTTTTAGATGTGAATATTGCATGGCAGAAAAAGATCTGCAAATTGAATGACTCTGAGAAGTTGCAAAATTGTAATGCTCTACAGTTAAGATTTAGCTTGTTAAGTACTTTCATCAAATTGTTTTTTAATGAAGTAAAATTAGATGTTATTAATATATAAACATAACACAGACATCATAATTTTAACAAATGCCCTATTATATTGCCCAAACTAGGCTAGTGTATCCATCAACATACTTACAAAACATGACACATACTACATCACTGAAGATTTTACTTTTTTAAAAATGGTAGAATAATCTTAAATTAATCTTTAAATCTTTAAATTATTTTTAATAATTTAATAACTCAACTTTTAAAAATTATCTTTAAATTTTAAAGGTAATATGCAGTCACGTTTAATTGCTTATCTAACAGTCTTAGTAAATTTCAAAAGCTTCTCTTATGAAAAGAGTATCACATAATAACAAAAGCATAAGAATTGAGATTGGAGGGTCACCTGGGTGGCTCAGTTCCTTAACTATCTGCCTTCCGCTCAGGTCATGATCCCAGGGTCCTGGGATTAAGCCCCCCATCAGGCTTCCTACTCCATGGGAACCCACTGCTCCCTCTCCCTCTGCCTGCCGCTCCCCTTGCTTGTGCACTCTCTCCCTCTCTGTCAAATAAATAAAATCTTACAAAAACAAACAAAAAAAGAATTGATTGGACTCATTATGTGAATACCAGTGATAAAAATAAGCATCTCTATTAATTTTAACAAATGACTTTAAATATTTATAATTCATTGTATCCATCAATAAAATGGGAATAATATTAGCATATGTTCAGAACATTGTCATGGTGATAAATCAACACAAGTAAGATGTTTAACATGGTGACTAAAATAAATAAAATAAAATAAATAATTAGGTGATTAGGAACCTAATTATTAAGACTCATAAAACTTCAGCAGTGCCTGGGTGGCTCAGTTGGTTAGGTGGCTGACTCTTGATTTCAGCTCAGGTCAGAATCTTGGGGTCCTGGGATAGAACCCCACTTTGGGCTCTGCACTCAGTGGGGAGTCAACTTGAGGATTCTCTCTCTCTACCCCTCCCCCGCTGCATGTTCTCTCTTTCTCTAAAATAAATAAATAACAACTAGTAAAACTTCATGTTGGCCTTTTCCTTCTACTAGAAGTAATTTTGTGCTTATTTCCTGTGCATATGGAGACAGATTAATCTCCATAATAAAGTAAGTATTGTAAGAAACCCTCCTGTCACAGGAATTGTGGATTCCAAGTTATAGTCTGATCTAGAATAAAATTAATTAATGGTTGAGCCATATATACATGGCTCAACGTTAAATGGATGCAGGTGACTGCTGGGGACTCAAAGAAATTTCTTCTCAAAATGATGAGTATCTCCCTATTTTCTAGTCAATCCAACCAACAAGTTGAGAATTTAGGGGTAGAGAATATGAGTGTATCAAAGTCTTCTTCAATTATTTGGGAATATATTTGTTTAGGATCCATTGAAATTACTTTAGTGCAGAGTATGAAGTAGGTGAAATGTAGTCCAAGAATGTATTTTCTAATCTTTTTCACTGATACTGGATTAATCATATCTCTTGTTTTTTGCAGTAACCAATTTCTGCATCTTGGCATATTGTCCTCTCTCCTCTATAAATTAAAAGACAGAAGTACTTTCTATGTTTTTGCCATATCTTCATAAATGATTAAAGGAAAAATTTTAGCGGATTTTTCAAGCACTGGCAACTGGATGTCCAAGATAACAAAATACATGTTATATTTTAGTAGAATTTGTTTCTATTGAATATTTGTTTTTTTAATCAAATGACATTAACTACGTTATTTTCATAACGAAAGAAAAATATTTATTATATTTATATTTATCCTTTTTATCAAACAGGACGGTGATACAAATAAACTTCATTTAACCAATGTTAGTTAGCTTAAAAGGAGGAAGAAGAAAAAGAAGGAGAAAAAGAAGAAGAACAACAACAACAGCAGCAGCAACAACAATAACAAATTAAAATACAGGTAAGTTTTTCTCGAGAACTTCAGAGAAATTACACTTCCCTAAATTTCCAAGGGGGTTCTATTTTACTTCATTTTTCTCTCCCTATCTCCCTATTATGGTAGCATTTGATTTAAGTAACTTAAATAACATGTTAAGAGTTGTTGCCAGAATGGATAAGGAAGATGTGGTCCATATACACCATGGAGTATTATGCCTCCATCAGGAAGGATGAATACCCAACTTTTGTAGCAACATGGACGGGACTGAAAGAGATTATGCTGAGTGAAATAAGTCAAGGAGAGAGAGTCAATTATCATATGGTTTCACTTACTTGTGGAGCATAAGGAATAACATGGAGGACATGAGGAGATGGAGAGGAGAAAGGAGCTGAGGGAAATTGGAAGGGGAGGTGAACCATGAGAGACTATGGACTCTGAAAAACAATCTGAGGGTTTTGAAGGGGCGGG